>NC_066510.1:26120706-26188206 GCF_024679095.1 Eriocheir sinensis | reverse complement strand
CTTGCTCTACTTTCATCACATCTTCTATTCATGCTTCCTCTCTCCTCTAAGACTTTATCCTTGCCGCCGTCGTCTGCATCACATCAATATGACCTGTCTCACTCACATTTAGCGTTCACTGTCACCAACACAATTTCCTTTACGTTTACCAGGTCGAGCATCCCTTTATCCTTCCGTCCTACTGCATCGCTTCGTCTTTGCTATCATCTTTACCCTTTGATCACCACCATTCAACATTTACAGCATCATCTCTTATCACATCGTTCCCTTTTTCCTTCCTCTCTTGTGTCTCATTCTAGCATCCGTAATACTCACCACCCTAACACCACCTGCCACACACACACTCACATTACTCACCATTTACCATCTTCAGCATCACCGCTTATCATATTCTCTTCATCTCTCCTTTCATCTGTCCCCTTCCATCCTACCTCACCTTCACCAGCTCACCACCACTAGTCCAACACTCACAACACTCACCATTTAACATCTTCAACATCACCGCTTATCACATTCTCTTCATCTCTCCTTTCTGCTGTCTCCTTCTATCCGCCCTCACCTTCACCAGCTCACCACCACTCGTACAACACTCACAACACTCACCATTCAGCACGTGCAGCATCACCGTGGCCGGCTCCCCGTTGGATGGACTGCAGGTGTATCGGCCGGTGTCACCTGGGCCCGCCTCCTTCACGAGCAGGTGGCTCACGGTGTCTCGTCCTGTTTGCGTGTGCACCCTCACGCCCCCCCGGCCCTCGTAGTCTATCACCTGCGGGAGAGAGAGACAGATTAAGACGCTGCTGGGGTGAGGGACGCGTAACAACATGGACAGGTGAGAGCAGGCAGGTGGGATGGGAAGGTGGAGAGAGAGAGAGAGAGAGAGAGAGAGAGAGAGATGCTCCAGGTAGAGGAATAAATGTCAGTATAGCGTAGTGAGAAGGCAAGGACGTGGGAGGAGGAAGGGAAAGGACGATGAGAAGAATCTTGTGGATAACGCGATTATCGGTATTGAAGGGGAATGAGGGCTGGGAAGAGGCTAGTTAAGAATGATGGGACGAACATGGGGTTATTAAAGACACTGGGATGGAAGAAAGATGAAACTACGCATTTGTGACACGAGAGAGTATATAGTTCATAGAAGAATGTTTTAAAAGGTCATATATATTTTCTCATTATCAATCCATCATTCGTAAGCTGTTTTTTAGGTCGCGAGAATCAATCACTTTAATTCAGGACACAAGGAAGTGTTTTAAGATATTCCCCCACACCGATGAGCGAAGAAAAGAGAGAAATACCTCTCGTTCATTAATCACCTGGAACCAAACGATGGACTACGAAAGAAGACTAAATCATTAGGAAAGGAAGAAAATGGAACGCGTCCACATATCAAATTAGGACATTTATTTGATTAATGATTCGTGGTTATGCTTAGTTTTCTCCTTTATCCCTAATGACGAGTGTGTGTGTGTGTGTGTGTGTGTGTGTGTGTGTGTGTGTGTGTGTGTGTGTGTGTGTGTGTGTGTGTTTCGTAATGAGTCTTATCTAATGTTGCCAAAACACACACACACACACACACACACACACGCACACGCACACACACACACACGCACACACACACACACACACACGAGTTCAAGGATAAATTGGATAAGTTTAGATGTGCAGGAAGGACAATACTACCATGAGTCAAATCCTGTAAACTACGACTTGGCAAACACACACACACACACACACACACACACACACACACACACACACACACACACACACACACACACTTCATTTATTCAGTCCTAGCGTCCTTCAACTCATTTCCGTTGCATAATCATCTATACTTTTTCGTCGCTTTTTATCCAGTTTTTATTTTTTATTTTTTACTGCATACTTAAAAACAAAAAATCAAGGGCGGACCCGGACCGGCTTCATATTCCTGACCTGTTGAAATGTTTTTTGCGTGATTTTAAATGGCATTTTTGGTTTAATGAAAAAAATATACGTGTGTAAAAGCATGGACTTCTAGAATAGATGGACAGGAAACTCCCAAAAATGGGAAAATTTATTGGGGGCTGATGCGCTTTTTTTGATGTTGTGATAAAACCGTAAGAGATAATTTCAAAATTCCTTTTGGATATTGGGGAGCAACTATTTCTGCTGACAGCTGGACCAAAGAAATGTTGAAATCGCATAAGAGGAGTCCACACGGGCTCTTGGCTAAAAACTCCATTTTCCAAAAATCGGTCTTTTATTCCTGAGCTCATACTAATCAAAAGTATATGATGTTGGTGTCTAATTATATGTTTTTTGGGTCAACAAGTTCAATAAAATTGGTTTCAAACGTCTCAAACTTCAAATATATATATAAAAATACCAAAATTCAATATTTATTTGAAAGTCGCTGCATATTTATTGTATTTAATGTTTATGGAGCCAACAAATGGAATAGAACACATTTCAGAGGTGAAAAAGTTCACCTTCTTGTCCAAATACATAAAAAATCCAAATATCCGTTAATGTTATTCATATTATGGTTCAAAATTAGTAAGAAAGCAACATCTTGGCATTTATTTTCATAATTCGGAGGTTGACAAATTCAATATATACAATCCCTATCTACTATAAATATCAAATTTTGAGTACAAACACAGCAAAATTCAGTCTAATCTAGAAGTCCTTATTAATGATTCGTGAAATAATAATTTTAATTGTAAATGTTTCATATCATAAAATTAAATATTAGAAACCGTATCAAAATAACTTTTTATTTATACTATTTTATTTTTTCAGGGTCGTGACTCGTGATACAAAGAAGCAACAATGCCTAAGAAGTGTATTACCCATTTTGATGGTAAACCCTGCACTGGCAACTATGACAGCAGTAATGAAAAAGTGTCAGTCTTCAGGTTTCCAAAGGATCCACAAGAAAGAGCCTTGTGGGTAAATGCTCTGCCCAGCAAGGTCAATGTAAGGGACGAAAGTGTACTGTGTGAAAAACATTGGCCAAAGGATTTTCAGCGCAAAAAATGTCAGGGGCCATTAGGATATAGACCACATGATCCCCCATCTGTTTTTGGAACTACCCCTTCTTCATGTTTTGTGCTAACATCTCCCAGTCGTCTAAGGGATGTAGATAATCGTACTGTATCAGGTGAATCCAGGAGAAAACAACAGAAGATTGAGTCTGAAAAATCTGACACTATTATGAGTTGGGATGATCTTAAGAAGTATTCTCAAACAGTAAATCTTGTGAGTGACATGTCAGAAGATAATGTAATAAAGCTTTATCATATTCAGAGCATTCCACCAATCATAACATTCTCAATATTCATAAATAGGGACATGAAAGTGAGAGCTTTCAAAGGCAATACATCTGTATCGCTCCGTGATGTTATTACTGGGTTTGATTGGAGGCTAAGTAAGTATTCAGAAATTGACAAAGTGATTGAGAAAGTCTCATCTTTTCCTATAGACATTCACAATGAACTCACACAATTATCTGAAACTCTAACTGAGCTGTGTAATGATTCAGATGACATTGATGAACAAGTAAAGGAAAAGATTTTGTTTCTATTAGAGCAGGTGAAAATGTGTTGTGTTGGTTCTAAAGGTAGGCGTTACAGTGGTCAGCTTATTCAAAGTGCAGTTGAGCTTATGCTTCGTAGTAGAAATTGCTATAGATCATTATTAAACTTCTTATCCTTACCTAATATAAAGACATTAAAATCATACTTTGGAAAACTTGGAAGCCCTGAAAGTATTGAGGTCTGTAAAGAGGTTATTTCTAGCGTGTTTGCAAAACTGGATGGGCTTGAGAGATATTGCTTCATTACTGCTGACGAAATTCATGTGAAGCCTTCAGTGCAATTTCAAAAAGATCAAATAATTGGATTTGCTGTAGATTGTGAAGAACAAAAGGTTGCAAAAACAGTTCTAGCTATAATGATAAATCCATCAATGGGGGTGCCCGCTTTTGTTGCTCGTCTCCTACCTATTAACAGCTTAAAACATGAATTCCTGAAAAAACAAATTGATATTGTTATGGAGATTGTATTTGAAGTTGGTGGATTTGTTTTCCTCATAATGACAGATAATCATTCCGTGAATCAAAAAATGTTCAAAGTATACCACCAAAACAATGCTAGTGCAGCCATCTATTCAGTTGTACACCCACATGATAATCCATACTTTAAAGAACTTTTCACATTCTATGATATGACTCACTGCTTGAAAAACATTCGGAACAACTGGGTCACAGAAAAAACACAAACGCTACAGTTTATTGATGCAGAAACACAAGCCTCCCACTTTGCAAAATTTTCTGATATCATCCAAATTTTTAATGAGGAAAATGAATCCTGCTTGAAAGAAACCAAACTGTCATATGCAGCACTGTATCCTAACAATTTTGAAAACAAAAAGTGAAACTAGCTTGTGATCTATTTAATGAAAAAACCGTGGCAGCTTTAGAAAAGAGAGGTTTGATCAGTACATCACTTTTTGTAAAGATGGTGACAAGAGCATGGAACATGTTAAACATCAAATCTCCTAACAAAGGATATAGAACAAACGATCCTGACAGAAAACCCTACAGTGACAAAGGTGACAACAGACTTGAATATATAGAAAAGGTTGCAGTCTCATTCAAACTAATGGACAGTTCCATCAAAGGCGTTCGGAAACATGGGCTTACCAGTGAAACCAGTAATGCGCTCCATCAAACTATGACTGGATTAGTTTCCCTTATCAAATGCCTAATAGATGTTGGCTTCAAATATGTTCTCAGTGGAAAATACAAAGTGATCGATTGGAGGGTGAATTTGGAGTCTACCCCCAGACCATTCTGCGAAAATTCCACATCTCCACGTATCAAGTGTATAATGGATTGAAGCTACAGAGAATCAAGCTCTTCAATCAACTAGAACTTTCAGACAAACTTCAAAGCTCAGGGATCAGCGAGTGTTGCAAGGGCGTGGCGCACAGTGAAGATGATCAGGAAATTATTGATTCATGTTTTCAAATATCAACAACACTTACAGAAATAGAAAAGTCTGCTCTGTACTACATATCTGGCTATGTTGCTTTCAAAGAGGGATGCTGCTTAGACTCTACTCCTGTTATCACTAATGCCAATTCAGAATTTCTAGATAGGGTGTCTCGCGGTGCTCTTGGACATCCCCCTGGTGAATTATTTGATCTCTCCCAGTATTTGTATGCCTTTTTCAAAACAAGAGAGAAAAAAATGTTGCCCTCAAGTCTTCCTAGATGCATATAAAGTGATTTATGAGTTCTCAGCTTTAGATATTCAGAATATAGATAGTAAGCTTAGAAGATTCAACAATTGCTTTATCAAAGCATTTGCAAAAGACATCAATGACAAATTAAAACATGCTGACCCAAAGTGTATAAAGCAAGGGCGGATAAGTGGACGCAGAACTGTTCCAATCTAAAGCTGACACACAAGGGAAATGTTGATGTTACATTTGCTTAAACTATTTAGACTGAATTTTGCTTATTAGACTGGATTAGACTGAATTTTGCTGTGTTTGTACTCAAAATTTGATATTTATAGTAGATAGGGATTGTATATATTGAATTTGTCAACCTCCGAATTATGAAAATAAATGCCAAGATGTTGCTTTCTTACTAATTTTGAACCATAATATGAATAACATTAACGGATATTTGGATTTTTTATGTATTTGGACAAGAAGGTGAACTTTTTCACCTCTGAAATGTGTTCTATTCCGTTTGTTGGCTCCATAAACATTAAATACAATAAATATGCAGCGACTTTCAAATAAATATTGAATTTTGGTATTTTTATATATATATTTGAAGTTTGAGACGTTTGAAACCAATTTTATTGAACTTGTTGACCCAAAAAACATATAATTAGACACCAACATCATATACTTTTGATTATTTTGAGCTCAGGAATAAAAAGACCGATTTTTGGAAAATGGAGTTTTTTGGGGGCCAAGAGCCCGTGTGGACTCCTCTTATGCGATTTCAACATTTCTTTGGTCCAGCTGTCAGCAGAAATAGTTGCTCCCCAATATCCAAAAGGAATTTTGAAATTATCTCTTACGGTTTTATCACAACATCAAAAAAAGCGCATCAGCCCCCAATAATTTTTCCCATTTTTGGGAGTTTCCTGTCCATCTATTCTAGAAGTCCATGGTAAAAGTGTGGACAGCCTGAGGTCATTTTCTCTTTCTCTCTTTCACCAGCTCGCTTTTTCATAAGGTAGAGAAAACAAAATATAAAAAGAAATCGGGGGTAAAAAAGAAAGGCAATCAAATCAGAAAAAGAAGCGCACCACATTAAGAACTTTGACACAATAATGAACGAAACAAAAGAAAAACGAGGAAAAAAAGTTGAGAACGCCAAACAGAGAGAGCGAATTGGGCGGAACGGACGTCACAAAGAAGGAATTCGTGTGTCCCTGATGAAAGAAAGTTTGAAGATGTCTAATTGTGACCGTAAAGGGACCGTCACCTGGAGCACTGGCGACTCATAAGGGCTCTCTGTCTGTCTCTGTCTGTATTTCTGTCTATTTGTCTGTCTGTGTGTTTCAAACTTGACCTTTCGTGTGATCACCTTTTCCATTATTCTTGTGTGTGTGTGTGTGTGTGTGTGTGTGTGTGTGTGTGTGTGTGTGTGTGTGTGTGTGTGTGTGTGTGTGTGTGTGTGTGTGTGTGTGTGTGTGAGTTTGCTTATTATTTATCGCTTTAACCTGGTATCAGCGAGTGGCCAAATTTTTACCATGATTTAAAACCCCAAAACTAGATGATGCATAAACTGATCACAAATGCTTTGATATATATATTATGAAATGGTTTGCGTGAGAGATGATTTTTTTCTCATTAATTCGCTTAGATGGGCCTTTAAGAAACATGATCCCTGCAGCGACCAGGTTAAAGAGAGACACACCTATTCACTATTATATTTTTCATCCCTCTCAGACACATATAGCCGGCCGTCGTACCCATTCCCCTCATAGTGTCTAGAGTGCAGCGTTGCCAAATTGTCGTACTCTGAGCATTTCATTTATCATTTTTAGGCTCCACGACCGTCGTAACCACACAAACAACGATATAAAATTAAAGTTATCGTTGAAACTGTTAAATAGTGATGGTTTTCGCTCTTTGTTGCTAGAGTTATCGCTCAGAAACTAGGAAAATGCAATGCGCTGAGTACGATAATTTGGCAACGCTGGTCTAGATGCTGTCAGTGAAATTAGTTACTCAGGTTGGGAATCATGAAAAGGTTGTTGGGATATAAATAAATATTCATTACCTATGTAAGGGGAGCACTCAAAACTGTCTTTGATGTAGAGTTTGGTAAAGTAGGTTAACGAGAAATAGGGAGCGTGAAAGGAAAAGTCGTCCCACAAAGCTGTGTATTAAACGAACCTGGATTATGAATGTGAAGAAAATATACTGAAATAAGATATGATAAAATTCTGATTACAAGATATGAGAAAATAAGGACTATGACAAAAGATAAAAAAAAAGATAAATAAAATATAAAATATGAAAGTGCTAGATCTAGAAAATAAGAGTCAAGTTAAGGATATATTCAGACCCAAAAATTAGCTCACAGATATCACACGAGAAAGAGAAATACTCGAACCGGAAAAAAATAAAAAAGAGAGAAGACCAATCATCCCGGACTGAGAGATTAACGGAATGTGTAATCAGGCAGACGAGTCACCCTTTAAATGTCACTCACCTTGTCGTGGTGATACCAGTAGATGAAGACAGGCCGCTCCGTGCCGTGGGTCACAACACAGGTGAGGTTGATGGGTGAGCCGCGGTGCACGTAGATCTCAGGTGCGTTGAGAATCCACGCTTGGGGCACTGTGTGGAGGGCGTGAGAAGGCGTCGAGGGAGGGAGGGGGCGTGGGAAGACGTGGAAGGAGGAGGGAAGCGGTGTGGGAGGGCGTTGAGGGAGTAGAAGGGGGTGTGGATGTGTGAAGAGTAGGGAAAGGGAGGGAAGGGGTGTAAAGAAAGGTAATAATGGAAAGGGCGTAAGGGGAGTTGGGGAGGAAAAGGGAGGAAAGTGGTGTAACGTAAGGTGAGGAGGGAAAGGTCGTGAGAGGATCGTTGGGAGGGACGGTGAGGAAAGGGGTGTAAAGGAAGGTGGGGAGGGAAAGGTAGTGAGGCGATCGTTGGGAGGGAAGATTAGGGAAAGGGTGTAAAGGAAGATGGGGAAGGAAGGGGGCGTGGAAGGTGTGGCAGGGCGTAGGTGAAAGAAAATGGGAAAAAAAGAGGGCGAAAGTTAGTCGAGTTGGCATTGTTTCCCGAAATCTGAAGACCATCATAACTTCCTTCAAATAGGGTTACTGTGTGTGTGGGGGAGGGGCAAGGAGGAGGAGGGTGTGTGTGTGTGTGTGTTTGTGTGTGTGTGTGTGTGTGTGTGTGTGTGTGTCCAGGTCGTGACTCCACTACTAAGATATTTTTTTATTTTTTTATTCTTCCCTTCCACTACCACCATCACCACCATCACCACTATCACCACAACTACCACAACTACCACCACCACCTTCACCTCCATCAGCATTACTGCCACGTTCTCTTCATAACCTTCAGTATCTCGATCAAGCAAACACACACACACACACACACACACACACACACACACACACACACACACACACTGCTACTAGAAAATGACATTCCAATACTGACCTCACATCTGACGCACTCTCTCTCTCTCTCTCTCTCTCTCTCTCTCTCTCTCTCTCTCTCTCTCTCTCTCTCTCTCTCTCTCTCTCTCTCTCTCTCTCTCTCTCTCTCTCTCTCTCTCTCTATCCCTATCTATCTATCTATCTATCTATCTATCTATATTATGGTTCCCTTGGCTGTGATTCCCTAATAAAAGACTACCTAACTTTAGTACCCTGCGACGTGTTTTCCTTTTTGTCTTTCTTTGAGTGTTTGTACCGCGGCAAACTTGTGTAACTGACTTCTTTGTGTTGACAGGGGATGAAAAGCACCGTAAAAATTGTGTGTGTTAGAGTTAGTGTGTTACTCAGTCCGTGTGTGTGTGAGAGGGGGGGGGGGAGGTATGTGTGTGGGGAGGTTGGGTGTAGAGTGCGTGCGTGTGTGTGTGTAGAGGGAGTTAACTATAAAAAAAAAAGCAAGAGAGACAAACGGACATACAGACAAACATATACTTTTTACCACCACACGTCAAATAAAAATTAAGTTAGTAAATATGATCTAAAAGTTAAAGCTACAAAAACGCAGGCAAGAAGCTACATCATCACTACACCCTTTGATATGTTCTTTTCATGTATTTTCTACGTCATTAGATTAGAAGCCAGACAGAACCAAAGAGAGCTGTAAAGGAATCCATACAACAACCTCCTTCGCTAATTAAAAGTGATCAGAATGTTTTGGAAGCCCACACCTGTCGTTTCTTCTTTTCACTTCTTGTCACTCTTCCCTCTCACTCTCATTCCTCCTTCATGCCCTTTTCTTTTTCAATCCTCGCCCTTCTCCTCTTTTCCTTATGTTTGTTTCACCTTTCCTTCCTCTCTCAACCATATCCCACTCTTTTCCTCCGTCCCTTCCCGTTCTTTCTCTCTGTTTTCCGCCGGCGTGCGTCACAAAGAGGGTGGGAGAAGCGTGTTAACTTCTTTATCCGTTTCTCATATAAATCCTCTTGGTGTCTATCTGGGCATGATACGACGAGGATTAAGAGCGGAATGTAAAAGACGGCGGATGACTGACAGGATTAAAAGAAAAGGCTTGACACTGTAATGTGGTTAGGACAAAAGGCGAATAAAGAAGATAATCGGATTGCAAGGAGAGGAAACTGTGTGTGTGTGTGTGTGTGTGTGTGTGTGTGTGTGTGTGTGTGAGAGAGAGAGAGAGAGATACAGTCTGAACCCATCCTTCTCCTTTTTTTCCCTCCCTAACTTTCTCCTTTTTCTCCTCCCCCTTTTTCTTCACTTCACCTCACCTCACCTCAGCTCACCTCACCTTCACACACCTCGAAAAAAAATATATATATTAATTAATGTTGGTGGGAGGACAGCAAGAACTTCCCGGAAATAAGAAAAATATGACAAAAAAACGGAGCATCGTGAAAAACAATATGTAGAGAAATATAACTCAACAATTTCTCTTTCCTTTATTAGTGTCTCACCGTAAATAAAAAGGAAGAAAAAAGAAACGTGACCTTGAGGAAAAATGAAAAAAAACCACCCACGGCGCCACTCCCAGCGAGATGAAAAGTGAATAATTAAGGAAACCAAGACTTTTTTACACCTTAAAATTTGTGATGAGTTCAAGGGTCATTGCAACGGAGATGAGCACCGAGGCCACGCGAAGCTATAGTGTTTGACCTCAACTTGACCTTATCTCACCCTCGTCTCTTGTAATAGTTGTTTTTAGAGGTCAGACTCACCCAATGTTTTTTTTTTCAAGTAAAGGATGCAGCTCAAGGGACGAAAAAAAACATCTAGAAACAAAAAAAAAGAGTGTTATTTCATCTTTCATTATTTTTTTTTCAGCACCGACATAACACCCGACCTCTCACGTCTGGATTTAAATGGCAGTATTTTCAAACACATTTCCTTTCCTGTTATTCCCACCGTTGTTTTCCTTCCAGCACCAATATTCACCCGGGGTCACACATGTCTGGTCACCTTAGCAACGTTATCGACCTTAACTTCCTCTCTGTTTTTACGCTTTCCTTTTTTCCTGATAACATCGTCAATATTCATCCTGTCTCCCACATGTCATTTCACCATGGCAGACCTAGTATAGATATCGTTTAACTTTTTTTTTCCGTTGCGATCCTAATCTCACTCCGTCCTGATTCCACTTCCGAGCCTCAGTCAACTCACTAACACTCCTTTTTCATGTTATTCTGTCATTCTTCTCCTCCTCGTCCTCGTCCTCGTGTGTGTGTGTGTGTGTGTGTGTCGTCCTCCTTCAGTCCTCTCACTCACTAATTCTCCTTCTGATACGCTTTCCTTTCTTCTTCACTTTACATTTGCGTGAGGAAGTTAAATGCAAAGGACAATTCGGTATGAGTCAAGTGAATTTTTGTCTCTCTAATCTCCGCTCATCCTTCACTTATAATTCTCAACGTTCTCTCTGTATCTCTTTCTGTATCTATCTAAATATTTCTCACGCCAATCTTTTATTCGTTTATCTATGTTTCTTTTACACTATTCTATTCTTTCATCGCTACATGCCACCAAAAATTATATTCTTCTTCTATCTTCGTTTATTTCCTCACACTTCTCATTACTCTGTTTCCTAAGCGAAGAATAAATCTGATTCGATGAGAAAAAGTGCTTGAGTGTTTACATACTCGCCGTTAAAAATGCATGAACCGAGTTTGCATAGCGTTAGAGAGTATGCTGATGTGTTTTAAAAGATCACGCAGCTGACGGGGAGGATTCTGAACCTGAGCTTTGATGTCATGATTTAGGTAGGAATGTCCTTTAACCTCACACACACACACACACACACACACACACACACACACACACCACCGGGCCCTACTTCCCTTTCCCTTCCCATTCCTCCTCCTAAATCTTCCTCTCTTCCTCTTCCTCACTCTCTCCCCTTCGTCCCTTTCCCTGCGTCATAATAGCAACCCCCCCCCACACACACACACACAGTCTCCATGTAATATTCCCTTTCATCCTTACCTAAGTCAACCCCCCCCCCCCCCACACACACCTCGAAAAATATGTTAATTAATGTTGGCAAAAGGGAGTAATTTGAATCCGAAGGAAGGGTAAAAATATGCCCAAATATAGCTCATCAGTTTTTCACACCTGTTGACAGTTTTTCGAAATGAAAATGTGAACCTTAGTCAAAATAAGAAGGAAATAGACCGGTGACGAAACTCCTGCTCAGATGAAAAGTCAATCAAGAAAAAAAATGATAAAATTCGAGCTAATAAATCCGGGTACATATGAACTAGTAGCCCAGTCCAGGAATGTACATGTAGCTCAATCACACACACACACACACACACACACACACACACACACACACACACTCCAATCCCCTTCCTTTCATCTATCGTGACCAAAACAATGCACTTAGCCTTACAAATTCCATTACCTCGCCCCCTCTTCCCTCACAGAGACCTTAATAATTCCTAAAGTTACCCCTGAACAAGTCTATAAAAACGACAGAAAACTTCACAAATAAACTAACCTCGATAATTATGCCCCAGTTTATCCACTACCACGCCCGGAGCTCTATTATCAAGCCTCGGAAGAATTAGAACAGCCGGCTGCTAACGGGGAGGGCCGGGGAACCACAAGTTGTATATTTTAGTAGCACTGGGAAGGGAGAAGCAGGAGTGTGTAGAGGTCAGGGAAAAATATATGTGCGGTGAGGGAGTTTATGGAGGCGGTGGTATTGTGTGTCGAGAGAGAGAGAGAGAGAGAGAGAGAGAGAGAGAGAGAGAGAGAGAGATAGAGAGAGAGAGAGAGAGAGTTAGTTTGTTAGTTAGTTAGTTAGGAAGAGAAAGAAGGGAAAAAGGTGAGGGGAGATGAAAGGATGGAAAAAAGATGAAGGGAAGGAAGGAATTAATGGGAGCCAAGGAAAGACGAAAGAAAAGAAGAAAATAATGTAACAAGAAGAGAAAATAGAGAAAAGGAGGAAGAGAGAGAGAGAGAGAGAGAGAGAGAGAGAGAAGGGGGGGAGGGGGATACGGAAGGCTAGCAGTATACAAGCAGGATCACACTAAGGATCTTACCATCTCAACATCTGACTTATCCTTCGGAGCGAGAAGATATCCTGAGTAAGAGGCGAAATGCTGGAAGGAGCAGAAGGAGGAGGAGGAGGAGGAGGAGGAGGAGGAGGTAAAGAAGAAGTAAAAGAAGATAAACAAGGCATAAGAAAACAAGAATGACAACAAAAAGAACAAGAAATAAAGTAAAGTTAAAGAGAAATTGGAGAACAGCGACAACGAGAAATATAAATAGAAAGAAAGAGAGAACAAACAAGCGACTGAACACGGAAGAAGAAGAAAGAAAAATGAAAATCAAACACATACAAAAAAATACAGAAAAAAATACCCGTGAACAAAAACAACCAAACAAAAAGAGAAACATAGCAATACACAAAATACAACGAGAGAGAGAGAGAGAGAGAGAGAGAGAGAGAGAGAGAGAGAGAGAAGTAACGAAAATACGAAACGAGAAAGAAAGATGAAAAAAAAAGACCATAACGAACCGAGAGAAAGAACAGGTGAGCAAGAGAGATGCGCGCGAGCCAGACAATCCTACGACTACGAAGGATATTTTGAGAGGGCCAGGCGGGTCGGGGCAGGATGCGAGGCTTGTTTGTTTCCGCGGTGTCGCTGAGTCGCGCCCTTGTTGGCCCGAGACCCTTCTTTCCACGGCACCAACAGGATTCCACTAATTGGACGGGGCCTGGTGTGGCAGTATTTGTGTTTTGGGGGAGCCGAGAGGAGGGGAGGCGGAGAGGAGACAAAGGGAAGATTGGAAAGGAGGGAAGGAGGTATGGGAGGAGGGGGTGATAAAAGAGAGAGAGTGTTAAGAAGGAGGGCAAGGTAGGTGAGGGAAAGAGGAGGAAAAAATGGGAAGTGTTAGGAAAAGAAGATGAAAGGGAGGGAAAAGGATAGGGTAAGGAGTGTTAGGAAGAGGAGGAAAGGAATTAAGGTGTGGGAAAAGAAAGGAGAAAAGATGAAAGGAAGAAGGGAAGGGCGGGATGGGAGCCAAGGAAAGGGAAAGAAAAGGAAAAGAATGTAGCAAGGAGTGGAAAAAAAGAGAGAGAGAAATGGCTGGGTAGGTATTAGGAAGGGAAGGGAAGGTAGGAAAACAGTGGAACGCTGAGCTAAATGGCATTTCTCATCCTCCTCCTCGTCGTTCTAATCAGCTTCTTCCTCCTCCTCCTCCTCCTCCTCCTCCTCCTCCTTCTTTTTCTGCTCCTCGTCGTTCTAATCAGCTTCTTCCTCCTACTCCTCCTCCTCTTACTTCTGTTTCTGCTCCTGGTCTTAGTCCTGCTCTTTCTCTTCCTCTCTTCCCCCTCCCCCTCCTCCCCCTCCTCCTCCTCCTCCTCCTCCTCCTCTTCATTTCCTATTCGCATCTCGTTCCTCTCGTCTTTCGTGTTTTCTCCCACTTCCTTTTCGTTGATTAAATATTTCTAAGTTTGTTTTCTTCTCCCCTGTCCTCACGGCTACATTTTCTCATTTACTTTTCTCTTTTCTTCTCTTTTTTTTTCAGTTTACTCTCCCTGGGACCTAATGCAAGTACGTTTCCATGTTTCTTTTCGTGTTTCTCTCTTTCTTTTCTTCATCCTTACTTGTTTTATTTTGTACGCTTTCGTAAATGGTGGGTGTCTTCTCCTCCTTCTCTTCCTCCTCCTCCTCCTCCTCTGCGTTTTTTCCTAGTCTTTCTTCCTCCCATCCTTCCCAGGTCTATTATGTACCACCTACGTTCCTCTTCTTCTTCTCCTTCTTTTCCTCTTCCTCCTCCTATTCCTCCTCCTCCGCGTTTCTTCCAAGTCTTCCTTCCTCCCATCCTTCCCAGGTCTATTATGCACCACCTCTGTTCCTCCTCTTCTCCTCCTCCTCCTTCTCTTCCTCTTCCTCCTCCTATTCCTCCTCCTCCTCCTCCTCCTTCTACTCCGCGTCTTTCCTAGTCTTCCTTCCTCCCTCCTTCCCAGATCTATTATGTACCACCTTTGTTCCTCTTCCTCTTCCTCTTCTTCTGCCTTTCCTCATCCTTCCTCTCCTCCAGGTTCGCTTCTCGCATGATTTTTTTTATCTCTTATATATACACAATCTGCTTCTTCTCTCCCCTCAGGTCTAATAATATATACCGACTGCTTCTTCCTTCCTGCAGAAAATTTCCTCCCGCGTCCTCCAGGTGTTGTCAGGTCGGGGTGAATTATTTTGTTTAGTGTCTTATCTCCTTTTTCCTGTTATATTCTCGGTTGTTTTCATATTGGAGGCTTCGCTATTTTTTTTTTTTTTTTTCTTTCCTTTGGGGGGTGGTAGTTTTTTTTTTTTTTTTTTTTTTTTTTTTTTTTTTTTTTTTTTTAGTTTCTGCTGGTCCTTTTCCTTACCTTTTATCACCTGTTCTCAGTTCCTACAGGTAAGTTTCTCTCATCTTCATTTGTTTCTTTCACTGTCCCCTTTCATTATCGCAGCGAATCGTCATTATACCGTTTATTATGTTCTTTTTGTTGTTGTTTCTGCTTCACTTTCAAATATGTTCCATCTTCTTGACCTTTTCCTCATTTTTCACTTTCCACAGAGGTTGGTTTTTGTATCTCTTGCTCTTCGATTTTTTTTTTTATTTCTCACTGCCCTTTTCAGGCTAACTATCGCTCACACTTCAAGTCCTCATAATGTCCGCTAGTTCTCCACTTTCTCCTTGACCGAATTCCTCCTCTTGACCAATTCCCACTTTCTCACTTTCCGCACAGCTCTTCCTCTTCACCTTCATTTGTCTAGCAGCTAACTATCGCTTACACTTCAAGTCCTCATAATGTCCGCTAGTTCTCCACTTTCTCCTTGACCGAATTCCTCCTCTTGACCAATTCCCACTTTCTCACTTTCCGCACAGCTCTTCCTCTTCACCTTCATTTGTCTAGCACCCAACTATCGCTTACACTTCAAGTCCTCATAATGTCCGCTATTTCTCACTTTCTTCTTGACCGAATTCCTCCTCTTGACCAATTCCCACTTTCTCACTTTCCGCACAGTTATTTCTCTTCGCCTTCATTTGTCTCCTGCTGCCGTCCTCAGCCCGACACACTTTCCACACCATTACCATCGCTGTCCCTCGGCCTCTCGCGCCCCGTCTTGCCGCGGGCCGCCCTCACTTGCCTCCTTTCCCCACCAACAAGACCTTCTCCACGGCCAACTCATTTGCCTCTTGTCGTCGTGATGGACTACCGTAACGTCCTCCCTATCTACTTGTGGTCTTTCTTCTCTCAATTCCTTAGTAGAGCCATCCTTGTCTCTATTTTTCCTTCTCCCTATCTACTTGTGTTTTTTCTCCTCTCATTTCCTTAGTAGAGCAATCCGAGCCTCTATTTTTCCTTCTCTCTATCTACTTGTGTTTTTTCTCCTCTCATTTCCTTAGTAGAGCCATCCGAGCCTCTATTTTTCCTTCTCCCTATCTACTTGTGTTTTTTCTCCTCTCATTTCCTTAGTAGAGCCATCCTTGTCTCCATTTTTCCTTCTCTCTATCTACTTGTGTTTTTTCTCCTCTCATTTCCTTAGTAGAGCAATCCGTGCCTCTATTTTTCCTTCTCTCTATCTACTTGTATTTTTTCTCCTCTCATTTCCATAGTAGAGCCATCCTTGTCTCTATTTTTCCTTCTCTCTATCTACTTGTGTTTTTTCTCCTCTCATTTCCTTAGTAGAGCCATCCGAGCCTCTATTTTTCCTTCTCTCTATCTACTTGTGTTTTTTCTTCTCTCATTTCCTTAGTAGAGCCATCCGAGCCTCTATTTTTCCTTCTCTCTATCTACTTGTGTTTTTTCTCCTCTCATTTCCTTAGTAGAGACATCCGAGCCTCTATTTTTCCTTCTCTCTATCTACTTGTGTTTTTTCTCCTCTCATTTCCTTAGTAGAGACATCCGAGCCTCTTTTCTTCCTTCTCTCTATCTACTTGTGTTTTTTCTCCTCTCATTTCCTTAGTAGAGCCATCCTTGTCTCCATTTTTCCTTCTCCCTATCTACTTGTGTTTTTTCTCCTCTCATTTCCTTAGTAGAGACATCCGAGCCTCTTTTCTTCCTTCTCTCTATCTACTTGTGTTTTTTCTCCTCTCATTTCCTTAGTAGAGCCATCCTTGTCTCCATTTTTCCTTCTCCCTATCTACTTGTGTTTTTTCTCCTCTCATTTCCTTAGTAGAGCCATCCGAGCCTCTTTTCTTCCTTCTATCTACCAAGTTTATATCCTTTTCTATTTATTTTTCTTCTCAGTCTTTCATTAGAGCCCTCCATGTCCCTTTTATGTCCCCTGTCTAGCAAAGTTTATTCCTTTTCTATTCCCTTTTCAATCCTTTATTAGAGTTTTCCATCCCCCTTCTCCTCCCTTATCTACCAAAGTTATTTATTTTCTCTTGCCTCTTTTCTTAGGCTTAATTCTTTTCTCCCACCGCTGTCGTATAATAGTTTTCACTCATTTCCTCTTTTTCTTTTTCTTGGTAGTCTCCCCTTTTCCATTTCACGACCCTTATTTCTGCATGTACCTGTCTGTTCTCACCTAATTATGTTCCTATTTCTACTTCTTACTCCTTTCCTAAGTAACTCATCGCCTGCCCATTCCCTCTCTTCTACCATCGTTCCTTCCTCTTAGTCTCCTTTCCTTAATAACTCCTTCTCCAGACTTGCCCTTTGCAGACCTACCAGTGTTTCTTTGTTTTTCTTCTTTTTATCTTTTTTTCCCTCGTCTTCTTAGTGAACAAACCCTCGACCGCTTCATCTCTACCCTTCCCTTTGCTTCTTATTACTCTCTACTCTTCCCTCCCTTCCTTCCTTACCTCCCCTCGTTCCCTCTCCCTTCCCCCCTCACTCTTCGCCTCTCTACCCAGGCCCCGTTGAACCAAGAACCACTGCTGCGTCTTAATTACCCAGCGTGTTGTTTGTAATTCGAATGTGCATCATACGAAGTGGCGCGCAGGTCCTGGCAAGATTTAATGAGCCCTAAATCATCGCTAATGTGGGGATGTAATTGTAGGAAGGTGGAAAATGCTCTTGTATACATCACGCCAAAAAAAAAAAAAAGAAAGGTAGTTGATTTAAGCCGAGCAATAACTTTGATTCATCGGGTAAATCCTGCAGATATAAGAGTTCATTTTGATTGCAGCTCCGTGGAAAATTGCCTGTTCTTTGTCTCGAGTAATTACGGCGTGTGTAATGACTAACCTGTCGGGGGAAAATATCTATTAAGTGTGTGAGCCTCGAGGGGAAAAAAACAGTGCTGCTCAGGGGGAGATCATAATAACCTCCCACCGCACAGAGATTCATTAAGCTGAGAGAAAATTCACCTTGACAAATGGAAAGCTGAGGGAGGAGTGATCATGGACAGGTAAAAAAATAAAGGTCTTAACTCTGATAAAAAGAAAAGGACACAGAAAACGGGAAAATGCGTCAGTAAGGAAGAAAATGGTTAATGAAATCCAGCTCACACCGAAAAAAATTGTTAATTGCAAAACACACACACACACACACACACACACACACATAATCAGGAAAGGTTTAGCATCGACGCGTGTTAGTTCAGGATAAACACTTAAGACCCAGCATCCAATCAGGGTCAGGTTAGGAGAGCAAACACGGCCGTCCTTTGCCGCTATTGGCCCTCTGAACACCATAGAGAAGCAGTTACCGGCGTTAGTAGTGCATAAGCCTCGTCCTCAGATGTTAGCACGCGCGGCAAAGGGACGAGCGGCGTTCAAACCAGCTCAAACGTCATGCGAATTGGCCTTCCTTCTTGCCCCGCGTTACTAGACTGTCTCACTCAGAACACTTTATTTCCAGATTTCTGCCCCGTAACTATCGCCGAAATCCATCAGTAATTAACAGTTTCGACAGTAGCTTTAACGGTATGGCGGTGCTTGTGTGGGTACGATAGTTTTTGGGGTATGAAACCGATAAATGAAGTGTTCTGGGTACGATAATCTGGTAACGCTGTTCTCGCTTTGGGTAGACCGGCAGACTCAACTTACCACCACCACCACTACCACCGTCACCACCATCACCACCTTTTTACTGCTTTCAAACGCGTCTTCCACTTCTTCCCCACTAAACGTCATGCTGAATGTGGCTACTTTTTCCTTCACCATCATTACCACCTTCACCTTTTCTTGTCTTTGTTTCTCTTCTCTATGCCTTTCCTTTGTTCCTGTTTTCGATTTTCAATTTGGCTTACTTTTTTTTACTTTTGTGATTTACTTTTTTTCTTATATTCTGCCGAGTTTTTTTTGTTCCTCTCGGTAAAACCATCTATTCTAATGGTTTACATACAGATTTGTTCATGTTTTGTTGTTTTTTATCCTTTTTATCCCTTGCAACATTATGTCAAATGGGTTTGCTTTAAAAAACGTGGAACACTTTGTTAGGTTTTGTACTGTTTTGTTGTCTTTGCGTTACAGCTGAAAAATGTTGTGTGTTTGAATGTATGAATGTAAGGGAGGGGCATATATGTGTGTGTACGTGGGTATGAATATATATTTGTGTGTCGGAAAACTGTGTTGTGAGTTTGAATGTATGAATGTAAGGGAGGGACATATATGTGTGTGTACGTGGGCGTGAATATATGTTTGTGTGTCGGAAAACTGTGTTGTGAGTTTGAATGTATGAATGTAAGGGAGGCGTATATATGTGTGTGTACGTGGGCGTGAATATATGTTTGTGTGTCGGAAAACTGTGTTGTGTGTTTGAATGTGTGAATGTAAGGGAGGGGTATATATGTGTGTGTACGTGGGCGTGAATATATGTTTGTGCGTAGGAAAACTATGTGTTGTGTGTTTGAATGTGTGAATGTAAGGGAGGGGTATATATGTGTGTGTACGTGGGCGTGAATATATGTTTGTGTGTCGGAAAACTGTGTATGTGTGCATATGTATTTGCGTGTGTATATATGAGTATCGGTAAACCTACAACAAAGGAATGTTACGGTCGAGATGAACGGAGAAAAAAAATCTCATAACGAACATATAGATTAATTAATAAAACAAACATCCGCAAAATTAAAAGAAGAAGGAACAATTAAGAATATTTCTCCCTCTCCGAATCGCCATGGAAAAAGAATTCATGCATCCTTCAATAAATAATACCCACGAACGTTCAGCGAAAGCGAGATATATAAATAAATTAATAATAAAAGTCGCCGGCTCGCTTCCTGTCGACTAACGTAAAATCGGCGCTCGCTCTCTGATATTTGATCACGGCGGCGGAAACAGCATTTATATTTGAACGGGTCCTTTTTTTATATATTTTGCTTCGCCGCCGCCGCCGTGAACCGAATAACAACGAGATATGTAATTTATGATACGAATTATGAAGACTTTACACAGCGGGTAATTGCTCAACGGTGGAGTAAATTAAATATGATCTCTTGGTCTGTATTTGTTGCCTCCATTTGTTATCATTACTCTTTATATTATTATTTTTTTTTACAACAAAGGAGACAACTCATGGGCACAAAAAAAGGAAACAATAATAAAAAAAAAAGCCCGCTACTTGCTGCTCCTTAAAAGAATCCAAAGAGGTTGTTAATATAGTTATTGTTCATTCCTCAACAATTACTAACTTTATTTTCTCATTGTTAATTTTCTTTGCTGATGAAGTATTTATTTTCTCCTCAATAAAGCGTTATGATATGTTGCTTGTTTACTCAATTTGTTATTATTACCATTTATATTATTATTATTATTATTATTCATTCCCAAACAATTATTAACTTATTTTTTCATTGCTCTTCTCCGTCGCTGATGAGGTATTTTCTCCTTCATTCGCTATTATTACCATTCATATTATTATTACTAATGTTATTGCACATTTCTAAACACTTATTAACTTACATATTTTTCATAGTTATTATCCGTCGGTGATGAGATATTTTCACCTCCATAAAGCGTGATAACTCGCATCCCGACACAGGGCCGAGGCGATACAAGAGCAACGATGTATTTGTGCTGTATAACCTAATTGCTGTATAGAAATGTCAGGTATGCAATTAGCGTGTGCCACTTCATCCGTCGTAATGTTATTTTATGGCCCTCCGGCGTGACTTTTAACCTGACGGGCGGACATAAACCACGTCACCAGGGGGAACTTAAATGGTTATGCTCAAGCCGTTTTAGGAGTCGTTGGGTTGTTCCAGTTTTTTTATGTAACGTTCCTATCTCCCCCTTGACGTTTATAAGACGAGAATGGGACGAGAGGCAACGCTTACGCCTCTAATAGTTGGGTTAAAATCATTCTCCTGGTTTTAGAGTTTGCTTTTAATTCTGTTTTTTTTTACTCTGTCTGTGTTGTTTTATCCGGCCATCCAGTTTTTTTATGTAACGTTCCTATCTACCCTTGACGTTTATAAGACGAGAATGGGACAAGAGGCAACGTTTTCACTTCTAATAGTGTTAAAATCATTCTCCTTTTTTAGAGTTTGTTTTCACTTTTTTTTTTTTTTTACTTTGTCGGTGTTGTTTTATCTGACCATCCATTTTTTTTTTATGTAACGTTCCTATCTCACCCTTGACGTTTATAAGACGAGAATGGGGTTAAAATTATTCTCCTGGTTTTAGAGTTTGTTTTTACTCTTTTTTTTTACTCTGTCGGTGTTGTTTTATCTGACCATCCAGTTGTTGTTTTTTATGTAACGTTCCTATCTACCCTTGACGTTTATAAGACGAGAATGGGACAAGAGGCAACGTTTTCACTTCTAATAGTGTTAAAATCATTCTCCTTGTTTTAGCGTTTGTTTTTACACCTTTTTTTTTTTACTCTGTTGGTGTTGTTTTATCTGACCACACAGGTTTTTTTTTTATTTTTTATGTAACGTTCCTATCTCACCCTTGACGTTTATAAGACGAGAATGGGGTTAAAATTATTCTCCTGGTTTTAGAGTTTGTTTTCACTCTTTTTTTTTTTTACATTGTCGGTGTTGTTTTATCTGATCATCCATTTTTTTTCCTTCATGTAACGTTCCTATCTCACCCTTGACGTTTATAGACGAGAATGGGACAAGAGGCAACGTTTTCACCTCTAATAGTGTTAAAATTATTCTCCTTTTTATAGCGTGTTTTTGTTCCTCTTTATTTTCTCTGTCGGTGTTGTTTTACCTGACCGTCAACCTGGCAGGGAAAGGGACGTCAAATTCAGAAAAAAAGTTCAAAAAGTTCGTGTCATCTATTAAAGCCTCATTGTTTTATCCAACTTTTTTTTCTCCCAATTTAACGTAATGAAAAAGAAGTTAGTAAGAGAGAAAAAAAAATTAGTAGCCATCTTTATGACCGGGAAGTGGGACTGAATTTAACTTCACTGAAAAAGCCAAGTTCGTGTCATCTATAATTTCTTGTGTTCTGTTTCCTCTTTTATTACTCAGGGCACGAAAAGAGGATTAATATACAGAGTGGAAGCTTAACAGTCACTTTCATGTCATCCCCTTATCTTGCTGCCTTCACTCTGTCCTCACCACGGTTACGAAATGACTTGCTTTGCCTGTGTGTGGAGAATCAGGATTGAGAGAGTACCACGCAATAATCCCTTAATTAATCCTGTGGAGAGTGACTTTGCGTTAACACCTCACTCCCCTCACCTCATAAATCACCTCAGGACGTTCTTCATATCACCCATCATGTTGTCAGTGTTCTCAAGCTTCTTCCTCCACTCTGACGCAATGGAAAGAACCCCAGTAACCGAGCTAAGCCTCAACAGACACTTTCTTTCACTTTCTTTCTGTCCGCAATGCCGCCTTGTAACCATTGCGTGTAACCTTGCTAAATGAACAACCTTTCACCTGCCCCCAGCCCAGCCCTGGACCTTACCTGTACCTGACCTCACACCTGACCTCGCCACCCCTCGCCCGGCTCCCCTCAGGTCGTGTTTACCGCAAAAGCCTCGGCTGGACACGACGCGCCGAGCCTCTAGGGGCAGGGAGCGTCGTGTCCAGGCGGGGCAAAGGTTTTAAAACAATTCTCCACTCGTGTTTCTTGCGTCTCAGTTCAATTGGTCGCCACCCCCAAGTCGATTCTCTTCTCTGTTTTCAGTAAAATTCAGTGATTCGTTTACGACATTCTCTTTTTTAGCTTCTCTCGGGCACTAGGCACGCTTTTAATGCCAGCTACGAAGAGAACACATCGATTTTCTGTACTTTTCTTTACTGTGTCTAGTTGTCTTGATCTTTTTTTCCGAGGAGAAGCGTTGGGGGCCTCAGAGGTCTGGTAGGTACAGTGGCTTGGGATTTAGGTCGACATGTCTGGAGTTCGATCCCCTCCCCGGGCAAGTGATGGCGGCATTGGTTGTACTTTCCCAGCTACGCACTCTGCTCGTTTAAATAACATCCTGCTCATTCACTCAGCCTGCCAACTCCTATTGCCCTCTCAGCACAGGAGGGAAATCTAATATCTTTCCAACTCTAATATCTATAGCCAAGTGAAGGTAAAAGCGAGTTTGAATCCGTTTAAAGAGTATACCGCTTTCAGCTTCAGCCACGCAGTCGAACGTCATGTAAAAGTAAAACAAAACGTATGTATGTGCTGACAGTTAGTTGTAAGCATACGTATGACATTGGAAGAACAGAGTGAAAACAAATCGAGCTCGAACACGTATAATGAGTTAATTTCCCTCAGCCATGACAAAATCGGGCCTCTGAGGGTATGAGTTGAGCACTTTGGTATTAAAACAACAGACGGACAGAACGCAAAAACAGGTGAATTCGAGTTTACACAATGAACTTACTCCCTTAAACCACAACACTACTGCGTCCCTTACGAATATAACGACATAAGCACATTTGTGAACACTGTAGGACCGTCATTGAACGTTTGGTAGGTATCAATTAAGAGGCGGAAGGTGCAGGGGCGAGGAGCGTGTTAAGACCGTTGATAGTGAGTTGTATTTGCCCTCCCGAGTGTTTTATGCGGCGGGGAGGAAGATGCGGCGTCTTGGTGGAGCCTCGCCGGGGTGTTGAAGGGGCGGGTCTCGAGGCGGAGGGATTCGCCTAATGGATGATTAATTAGTGTCCGTGAGCCTCCGATTCTGTGTATAATGGCAGTGTTTCCGCCACCCGCTTTCCGCTTTAATTAAATGTTTTGCCATACCACTGCCATATCGGAAATTAGAATCGTTAAAAAAGTAATTAATATTGTGAAGTTATTAATTGTGTAGTAAAAGAGTGGCCATTATTTTTCCTCGATATATTAAAGAGACACTTAATTTCAAGCTCATATTTTTTTGCTTTTGCCTTGTAGTTTAGTTTTAATATTTTTCTTCATTATTTTCAGCATTTTTTTATTTTATTCTTATATATTGAAGAGACGCTTAATTTTAACCTTTCCTTTTTTTTCTTTTGCCATGAATTAGTTTGATTATTCTTCATTCTTTTCATTATATTTTCTTTTTTCTTATTCATTAAAAAAGACGCTTAGTTTCATTCTTTCCTTTTCTTATGCTTTTGCTTTGAATAAGTTATAATTTTATCCCTTTTATCCCTTCTATTTTATTTTTATTTTGAATGCGCTCTATGACTCTATGAAGATTAACGTGAAAAAAATAAGAATCCGTATCCCATCCTTGATTAACAGTGGTCGATGTCGCTGTAGTAGTGGTGGTGGTGGTGGTGGTGGTTGAGCCGTCGGTCCTGGAAGCCTCGTCTGCGCATGCGTGGTCACCTGTGGAAGCGTTGCGTGCTGTCCCGGTGATGGTGTCCTCTTCCTCGGTCACCTCAGGGCGGGGCGTGGGTGTGGGCGTGGCGTGGGTGGCGGCGGGCGTGGGTAATTTATCTGTTACCAGCAGCACCGGCCGCCACCGAAAAAAAGATATAGATAGGATAAAAGACCTCGTGTATATAAAAATACGACCATATTAAAAAAAAATCCCTGAAGCAAAAGAGCGTTTCGTAGTTTCCCCGGGATATTTTTTTTCCCCCGTTTTCTTTCATTCATGGTACCCGGGAAATTAGCTTTGATTTTTTGACGCGGTGACAAAGTGATGGAGACTCGCTCGTTTTCTGTCTCGTTTTTTTTTTTTTCCACCTTTTCTCTCTCTCTCTCTCTCTCTCTCTCTCTCTCTCTCTCTCTCTCTCTCTCTCTCTCTCTCTCTCTCTCTCTCTCTCTCTCTCTCTCTCTCTCTCTCTCTCTCTCTCTCTCTCTCTCTCTCTCTCTCTTTTCCATCTCCCTTCGTCCGCTTGGTTATATTCACTTCTTGTTTTCCAGCGCCGACGAAAAGAGGACTTCAGAGACTTTATACAAGCAAGGAATTCCAATTTTCAGTATGGTAAAATCTACCTCGTCTTTTCTCCCTCTCTCGCTTTCTTTCTATTTTCTATTTTACCTCCACGCAGCGGCCGCGATAGAGGATGGATGGGTGAATGGAGGGATGAGGGAGTGAGTGCAGGGAGAAGTGGATGGAGGATGGTCAGGGTTGAGAGCAAGAGAGGAGGAGAGGAGGGAGAGAAAGTGGGAGGAAAAGTCCGAGGTTATGGATGCTGTGTTGAGAGAGGGAGGGACACAGGATGGAGGTTAAGGTGAAAAAGCGAGGAGAGAAAATGAAAAATAGCGGAGGGAGTAGAATGATAAAGACTGAAAATGGAAGAGAAAGAGATAAAGGAAGGGAGGTAAGCAAGGGACAGATGAACAGGTGTTGAAAGGAAGACGAAAAGAAAGAGGAGAGTAAAGAAAAGTTAAGGAAGGATGGTGATAAAATGTAAGAGAACGATAGGGAGAGAAGAAGGACGTGGAGATAAAAGAAATGGAAGGAAAAGTGATGATAAGAGGGAAGAAGGAAGAGGAGAAAAAGAAGGAAAGGAGAGGAGGGAAATGGTAGGACTAGGAGGCAGAAACAAGAGATAAAAAGAAAAATAAGCAAAAAGGAAGGGAGGAAAAGCTGATGAAAGATGGAAACAGGAGCAAGGGAAGAAAAGATATATGACAAGAGTTGAGAAGACCGAGTGAGAGATAAATTAAGAGAAGGAGAAGAGGAAGTGATAAAGTTTAGAAAGACGAGAAATACACAAGAAGCAAATTGATAAAAGGAGAAATTATAATGTGTTACTGATCAGAGGCAAGACTGTACACCCGTCACCCTCTATCTTTGTCCTCCTGTTAAAGGGCGGCGGATAAAGGGCTTGTAAGGGCGTGTAAGGCCATTATAGGGAAGACCTTTGATCATCCCTTTAGTAGGACGGGCCCTCGCCTTCCCATTGGTATCGTAAAGATGATGATGATGATTGGGAGGTGAGAAGAAAGATATTAAAATGACTTCCTAATCCTGAGTCGTGAATGTGAAGGATTAGGCGTCTGTGTGTGTGTGTGTGTGTGTGTGTGTGAACGCGTCCATTTTATTTTTTCTTCTTTTGCCTCGATGGAGAAAAGACGAAGAAAGGCGAGAGACCGCGATTTCGCAGAAGCACGAAGGTTTTATCCGATTACCCTGCTCTTACGTTTTCTTCGCATTGTTTTTTTTCCCTTGCTTTATCTTATCTCTCGTTTTCTTTCATTTCCTCACTCCTGTTTTCTTTTTTCTTTTGCCTTTTTTTGTGTAGTGTGAATACGGAGGCAAGAACAAAAGTTTCTCGTTCGTTGCTCCCTTTCTCCCAGACACACACACAAACACACATACACACACACACACACACACACACACACACACACACACACACACACACACACACACACACGCACAAAGCTCACACACACACGCAATCTCTCAACCGTATTTCTTTTTCTTTCGTTTCTTTCTTAATCCGTGAATCCTCCTTTGCTTCCTTTTACCTTTCTTCCTTTCTTTTCTCTTCTCGGGTAGTGTTTCGCTTTCTCCTTTGTCAGCAACGCCCGCTTTTGATTCAAGGAAAGTACATGAGTTAGGTTTGCACTTTAATCAAATCCCAACACGTTCCTTATTACTTTCACCCACAAACCGACATCATTCGCGTTTGTATTTGTATTTCCTTTTCTCCCTCACTCCAGTTCGCTTCCTTGCCTTTGGTGGGGTAACATGTTTTCCTTGAAGTACCGCAGCAGAGTCTTGTATTTATTTTATTTACATGACAGACTTGTGCAAACAGTTATGTGGAGACGCGAGTTCCATTTTTCTTTGATGATCCCCCGTTTTCTGTTTGTTCGCGTGTTAGGGAGGAACTAGTATGATAAAGTCTGGTACTGTTAAGTTGATTGAGGGGCAGCGAGAGGGTATATTGGTTTGTCGTTTTGTAGAGGACATGAACCTTTATGACTCTCTCTCTCTCTCTCTCCGTCAGTCAATAAATCACTGCCATTATCGAACACTGACAGGCCCGCAAAAGTAGGTCATTACTACTGATAATCACATTTGGAAAGTTGGCAACATGTTTACATTTTCTATGATGAAGGGTGAGGGGCGGACGCATGTGTTTTGTAATACCTCGGACGAAAATAAAGGAACAGAAACGGGGAAGGGGAGAAGAAGCAGTTGGACAGGGGAAACTAGGAAGAACGAGAAAATGATAATAGGAGGAAAGGAAGGGGAAGGACAATAGAACGAGAAAGAGGGAAAAAATGGTTGAAAAAAATGGTAAAAATAGTAGAAAAAATAGTAGAAAATTGTAGAAAATGATATTAGGGGAAAGGAAAGGGGAAGGACAAAAGAACGAGAAAGAGGGGAAAAATGGTTGAAAAAAATGGTAAAAATAGTAGAAAAAAAAGTAGAAAATTGTTGAAAATAATATTAGGGGAAAGGAAAGGGGAAGGACAAAAGAACGAGAAAGAGAGAAAATAAGAAGGGAAGAAGGAGGAGGCGGTGGCCACAGGAGAGAGGAAGGTAGCGACAAACACAAAAAATAACTGGAAGAAGAAAGAGGAACAGGAATAGGACACAGAAGAGAGGAAGGACGGTAAGGGCAAAAATGAAAAAGAAGGGAAAAAGAGGGAAGAAGGAGGATCAGGACATAGGACAAAGAAAGAAGGGAAGAACAGAAACAACAAAGAGGGGAGGAAGAAATATACGAGGAAGAACAGGACATAGGACACAGGAAAGAGGAAAGATGGTAAGGACAAAGCCAAGAAAAAAGGGCGAGAAGAAAGGGAAGATGGACGAGGAGGACCAGGACGTAGGAGAGAGGCAGATGGGTAAGAATAAAACCAAGAAAGAAGGAAAGGAGGAGGAACAGGAGATAGGCGAGACGAAGGAGGATAACAAACACAAAAAGAGGGAAAGAAGGGAAAAAAGAAAGAGCAAGACCAGAGGAAAGAGGGAGTAAGGGAAGGATAAAAACAAAACAAAAAAAGAGGAAAAAGGAGAAGCAGAAAAAGGACATAGTACAAGGAAAGGAAGGAAAGGAAAAGAAGAGGGAAAGAAGGAGCGGTTGGACACTTGAGAGAGGAAAGTGGACAAGGGCAGCCAAACGAGAGAAAGAGGAAGAGGAAATAGGAAGGGAAAGAACAGGACAGAGGGGCGAGAGGCAGTGGCTGTGGAAAGGTATACAAGATTATACACACGCCCCTTGGGAATCTGCTCACAAATATCTCTCTCAGTATATTTATTTTTTTCCGTCATTTCTAGGATCCTACACATTGCCAGAGATGAGACTCCATATCCACGCTTCCCTCTGCCTTGTTGTGTGTCTGTCTACCTGTCTGTATCTGTCTGTCTGGGGGAAAAATAAACTAGAACGTTCTCTCTCAGTCCGTCTCCATCTCTCCCTCTCCCTCTCCTTTTTCCTCCCCATAGAATAAGCATGATATTACAACCCCACGCTTATGTAAACATGAAAAGGAGCTACACATGAAAAATTTAGAGGGCGTATTTGTGTGTGTGTGTGTGTGTGTGTGTGTGTGTGTGTGTGTGTGTGTGTGTGTGTGTGTGTGTGTGTCCTTCCGTCCCAGTCCACACACTTAAAAAACATTGGAAGTGTATTAAAGAGAGAGAGAGAGAGAGAGAGAGAGCCTTGACACAAAAAAGGCCACGGCTCTTTCTTTCGCGCGTTTGTGTTATCGGTTGTCTCTTTTTTTTTTCTTTCTCAATCCCTCGCTCGCTCTATCAAGCTGCTTTTCGTTTTTCATGCTCTTCTTCGTGTTACTGATGTTATTCCTCTTCTTCTTTAGTTGTTAATATTGTTCACACTTTCTTCTTTTTCATCATTTTCATCTTCTATTTATTCTCTTTTTATTTTTTTATCTATTTCTACTTCCTCTACTTCTTTTTTTTACTTTTATTCATATTCTTTTCCTTTTCCTCTTTCTTTTATTTATTTCACTTCTTAATCTTTTTTTTCTTCTTCGTATATGTCTCCTTCATCTTCCTCTTCCTTCTAACCCTCCTCTTTTACCTCCTCGTCTTCCTCTTCTCTCCCTTTTTTTTATTTACTTCCCGTCGCTGTACGTAATCCGTCTCTCTGATCTAATACTCTAATTTAATCTTCTGTTTTCCATATTTCCTTCTGCCTCTTCGCTCAAAAATTACCCCGCCACATATATCCATTAAGGCCTCTCGCTGCCTCTCCCTATTATCTCTTTTTTTTAACGACATCTTTTATTTATCTTCCTCGTTTCTCATTCTCCCTTAGATCTCCCTCTCCTATTGCCTGGCTTACGTGGATTATTTTTTTTATATATATATTTTTTGTTTTATTTCCTTCTTCGTCTTATTCAATGTATTCTTTATCCGGTTTTCTCTTTTTTTGTGTTTCTTTCTTCGGCGTCTTTCATGCGTTTATTTTATTTAGTTTGATTCTCTCTCTCTCTCTCTCTCTCTCTCTCTCTCTCTCTCTCTCTCTCTCTCTCTCTCTCTCTCTCTCTCTCTCTCTCTCTCTCTCTCTCTCTCTCTCTCTCTCTCTCTCTCTCTCTCTCTCTCTCTCTCTCTCTCTCTCTCTCTCTCTCTCTCTCTCTCTCTCTCTCTCTCTTTTTTCCCCCCTAGAAACCATTCCCATCTTGTCCCTTCCAGCTCGTCCCTTCCCCTTCGTTGTCTCTTCCACTCTTCCCTTTCCTCTTCCATGTTATTTTTTTTTCCTCTACCCAAACATATACAATTTTTTTTCCACCTGTCCTTCTGTCCAATCCTTTTGCTCCCATTTCTTCCCCTTGCTCACTCACCATTTTTTTTCTTTCTGTGTGTCTGTCTGTTTGTCTCGTGTTCTCTCGTGTTTCTCTCTTTCGTGTTTCTCTCTTTCTTGTTTCTCTCTCGTTTTCTCTCTCTCTCTCTCTCTCTCTCTCTCTCTCTCTCTCTCTCTCTCTCTCTCTCTCTCTCTAACTCTCTCTCTCTCTCTCTCTCTCTCTCTCTCTCTCTCTCTCTCTCTCTCTCTCTCTCTCTCTCTCTCTCTCTCTCTCTCTCTCTCTCATTACATATTCCCTTACCATATCCATTTATCACTTTAACTGCTCTTTATGTTTCTATTTAAGCATTTTCTTTTCTTCCTTTCTGCTCTTCCTCTTTTCTCCTTTCGTTTTCTGTTTCTAGTTTTTGCCTTAAATATACACATAAATTTTTACACGTCCTTTTTCCTTCATCATTTTCTTCTTCCCTGTATTTTTTTTATATGTATTTTATTTGGGTATGCCAGTATCCTCTTTTATTCTGCATTTTTCTCGTCCTCGGGTAATATATTTATCGTTGATTTTCCATATTTTTTCTCGCCCTTATATTTCTCTTATGTATTTATTCACACAACTTCACATTTTTCACCTGTTATGTCTTTCCTTCTTTTCTTACTTTCTTTCTTTTTCCTTGCTATAGCTGCCATGTTTTACCTTCATCTTTTTCCTCACTTCTCAGACTCCCCCTTTCTCCCTTTCATCTGCCTTTTTCTTCTTCTGTTCACAATATTACAGTCTTACTTAACACCCACAAACCTTCTTTCCCTTTCCCCTTTTCCTTATTTCCTTACTTTCTTTGCTTTTTCATTGTTATTATTGCCTTGTTTTACCTTCATCTTTTCCCTCACTTTTCAGATTCCCCCCTTCTCCCTTTCATCTACCTTTTTCTTTTTCTGTGCTCCATATTACGATCTTACTTAAGACCCACAAACCCTCCTTCATCCCTCCATTATATCCTGTTCTCTTTACTTTCTCTATTTCATCTTTCTGCTTCTTCCTTTCCATCTGAACTTCCGTCTCATCTTTATTCATTCATTTTTTCTCCGTTTCCCCTCTTCCTTCATCCCCCTTCATCTTCATTCACAGGTCACTCGTCCACAAAGCCTTCTCCATCCCTTCGTCCTCTCCTGACCACCCTCTCCTTTCACCTTTCCCTACCTGCCCTTCCATGCCCCATTTCATTTTTTTCCACCGAGTCCACACAGGAAAGGAAGCCCCCCAGGAAGCCTCTCTATTCCTCTCCTTCCATCTGTGGTTTCAAAACTCTCCTGCATCTTTCTTTCTTTTTCCCTTTCAATATTTTTTTTCTTTTCATATCATCTATTTTTTTCTTGTCATAATTTCGGCTCTCAGACATTCCTTCGTTCCAATGTCGTCTTTTTTTCTGGATTTTCTACATTTTTCTTCATTCCTTTTCTTTATAATGTTTTTCAGTCTCTTAACTTAATTTTGCACAATGTGTCCAAGCAAACCCTATCACCTAACTTAATCTAATCAACCATAATGTAACCTATCACAGTAACACGTAACCTTATCTACCATAGCCTTAGTTTAACCTGACACACAAGAAAGCTGATCCAAACACAACTTCAACAGCCTAACCTAACCGAAACTAACGTGGTTCTAAGTTAAAAGAGCACCTACAACCCACATGTTTTAACTAACCTAACCTACCATATTACGATCTTACTTAATACCCACAAACCCTCCTGCATCCCTCCATTATATCCTGTTCTCTTTTCTTTCTCTCCTTCATCTCTCACACCTAACCTAACCGAAACTAGCGTGATTCTAAGTTAAAAGGGCACCTACAACTCACAAGCTTTAAATAACTCCAACCTAACCTATCCTAAGCTAACGTGAATTAACCTCAGCCAAAAAAGACACTTACCTACAACTCACATCAACAACAATAACGTAACCAAACCTAGCCTAACCTAACCTAACCTAACCTAACCTAACCTAACCAAAGCTAACGTGGTACTAAGCCAAAACGACACTTACCTACAACTCACATCAACAACAATAACGTAACCTAACCTAACCTAACCTAACCTAACCAAAGCCAACGTGGTACTAAGCCAAAAGGACACTCACCTACAACTCGCATGTTCACCACGAAGCTCAGGATCGGCTTAGTGGACACCTGGCACTCGTAGGTCCCGGCGTCCGCAGGTGTAACGCTCTTGATCCGCAGCACCCACTCCAGGTTGGGCTCGTTGAAGAGTACGGACACGCGCTGGTCGGTGCTGTACTTGTACTTGTCCACGGTCAGGATGTGTAGGTTGTCCTGTCTGATCCACGACACCTGAGGGAGCAGGGGAAGGAAAAACAGGGACGGATGAGTACTGGGTGATGAGTGTAAATGTTTGGTTTGGGGGCAGTGTGTGTGTAGAGGGGGGAGGTGTGTGTGTGTGTGTGTGTGTGTGTGTGTATGTGTGTGTGTGTGTGTGTGTGTGTGTGTGTGTGTGTGTGTGTGTGTGTGGAAAGGAGAGAGAGAAAAAAAACAATGAGACCAGAATAGGCACCAACCGGAATGCCAAAACGAAAGCTAGAAAATAAAAATAAAAACAAATCTCTGTATGAGTCTGTGTCAACCCACTTTCTCTCTCTTTCCAGCCAGTCTTTATTATTGCCTTGTATATTATTGTCTTTGTTTATGGGAAAAAGAAGGCAAAATTAATGTCTATGATACACAACGTTGATATTTTTTTTTTAATTCAGATGCATGAAAAATAAGGCAGCCAGGCTTCACACTAACGGAAAAATTTGATTATAAAAGCTTCGGTATTTTGTTCAGATATCTCTCCGCTAGATTAACCGTGCTCTCCTCCCTCTCCGCTTTTTCCCTCCGCGCCACGCCCCGCCCTTCACCTCGCCCCCGCCAGCCACAGGGATGCTTGACCTTATGCAGCACCCCTTCGTCCCTTCACCCTTAAGGGATTTACATATTTTTCGCCTTCCAACTTCGAAAAAAAGAACAGACTAAGATAAGGCGTAGGCAATTCGTGAGAGAAAATCAGGTATATTTTTCTGTCAAGTTTCAAGTTTTCTTCGCCAGGTTTGTTTCCTTGAGGGGTAAGCAGCTCCCGACCTCGGATGTATTGTAAAGATAAAGTTAGAAACGTGGTAATGAGCGAAGCGCCGTGCAAGATGATTTTCCTATGCTAAGGGAAGTGGATTCTCATTTTTATTGCCTTTCTCTATTTTTCCTGAGACTTAGAACTTAATGGAGTCCTTTTTGGAGGGAAGATACGTTAGAGGATGAACGTTCCAGGGTGTTGGATATCCCTTTTTTACCTTTACTTAGGGGGAAATAATATCCTCAAACCACATTAAAAAAAAATCAAGGCAGTCTTCTATTGATATAACTGACTGTAACTGTGAAACCATTGCTAATTGTCGTTTTTTTGCTGTTATATTTATAAGAGAAAACTAATGTACTAACGGTGTCAAATTCTTCTTGGACCTTGAAGAACTGTATAACGTCTACTGTTGGGAGTCTCTCTTTAGGAGGGAAGGAAGTTAAGGAGATTAACTTCTTCCTCTTTAGGGCGGGTCCTTATGGAGTGAATTCATTTTGTGGAGCGTCGTTGTGCTCCCTCTAGCAAGTCGATGTCCTCCTTGCAATTAGGAAACCAATTATGAGGTGGAGCAGGAGGGGAGGGGGAGCGGAGGGGGAGGAGGAATTGAGGTGGGAAAGGAAACAGAAAAAGAAAAGAAAATTCAGGAGGAAGCATAGCGCTGTTGTAGTAGCATTAGGAGGAGGAGGGAAAAACGTAAGAGGAAGAAGATTAGGAAGAGGAGGAGGAAACTGAAATGAAAAGAACAAGAAAAAGAAAAGGAAAAACAAGAAGTAAAAGATAAAGGTGGAGAGCCGTAGGGATAGCAAAATAATGAACAGGAAAACAAGAAAAAAATTAGGTGGAGAATGAGGAAGGATATCAAAACAAGAACAAGAAAAGAGGAAAACAAAAAAAAAAGAAAACAGAGCAGGAGGAGTTGAAGTGCAGAAGTAGTAGCAAGCTGAAGATTAGGAAAACATTAAAGAAGAAAAATTAGGCAGAGGAGGAACGAGAAAGACCCCCCCCCCCCAAAAAAAAAGCAAGGACGTGGAAAAGAAAGGAAAAACAAGATAATGAAGAGTCGACAAGCAAAATAGTTTCCGAACAAATCACAAAACGAGGCGCTGATGGAGGAAGAGAGAGAAAGGGAAGGCAGATGAGGAGGCGGACGCTGATTAGACTAACAAATAAAATGACTAGACTCGGGAGGCGGGGACAGGGAGAAAGGCGAAGAAATGGCGAAGTCGTGAAAATAGAGCTTGGAAGATAACAACGAATAGCACGATCTAATTAGTCTTAAGAGGAGAATGCCATTACGCTGCGACGAAGAGAGCATGACAGTAAAAAAAAATGAAGACAGAAGAAACTCAAAAATAAGAAAAATATCTGAACTGTTAAAGAAGAAAAATTAGGCATACGAAAAAAAAAATGTCACTGGTACTTAATCAGACGAAAAATGAAAAGAAAAAAAAATAATAGAAAGGTGAATAATTGAATATAGGATGAATAAACGAGATAAATAGGATTCTTATGGCGAAAACTACTTAAAAATAAAAATAAAATGTATGTGGAAAGGAGAGAGAGAGAGAGAGAGAGAGAGGAGAGAAAACAATGAGACCAGAATAGACACTGACCTGAATACGAAAACGAAGCATAGAAAATAAAAATATAACCAAATCTCCGCAAATATAAAGAAGAGAAGAAAATATAGGAAGAAGCCCAAAACAAACAAATAAGAAATAGAATGAAGGAGTGGGCGCCCGGAACGTCTGGGGAGAAATTTTAAAGAACAAAAAGGGAAAGAAATGAAGGAAGATTTAGATGCTTTTCCGACACGCGAGCCGTCCAGCTTTTCCCAATGCAGCTTTAGGGTGAGAGAGAGAGAGAGAGAGAGAGAGAGAGAGAGAGAGAGAGAGAGAGAGAGAGAGAGAGAGAGAGAGAGAGAGAGAGAGAGAACAAATTATAAGGAGAAACTAGAAAACCAAATCAGACAGGCCAATGAGCTGATACTGACACACAAAAAAAAAAGAGTATTGCCAGACTAAAACACTAACACAGACTAAAACAAACACACAAAATTATAAGAAACAAACAAGAAGAGTGGGAGGAGGCTTAGAAAAACACAGAAGGCGAAATACGAAATGGAAAAGGTCAAAGATATATAACAAGCAAACTCACACTCACAAATATAGGCTTTTGAGTGAGACTGACAAACAGACACAAACGAATGGACAAAGAGATACCCGAACGATTGAAGGGAGCTGATTGACAGACGCTTCGCTATTTCACGGAAGGGTGGCGGTTAAAAAAATGTACAGGTAAACTAAACATTTTTTTCCTCTTTTTTTTTTGCATTTAAAGTGAACTTGGATATGAGAAAGGCACAAAAACACAAGATAAAGGGCATGGTTAAAAAAGAAAAGTATAGAGAAATGATAAATTATAATGAATCGAAACTCAAATCAAGGGACACGTAGGTTAGATATTTAAGAAAGGAAAATGGATATAAAAGACAGATGGGACAAAGATGAAAAAAAAAAAACAAGAACGGAAGAAGATAACAAGGGAAAGAAAAGAGAAATGCGAAATTATGAAACGATACTCAAAATAATGGACACGAAAAGTTATATACATTTAAGAAAGAAAAAATAAAGGTAAAGTGAGGCGAACTAAGATAAGAGAAAGACGCACAAACAAAAGGAAACGAGCAAAAGATAAGTAAGTAGGAGAGAGGCATGATAAAATATGAATCAATACAAAGAGAGAATGAACACAAAAGTTGGCCATTTAAGAAAGCAAAAAAAAAAAAAAAGGTAAACTAAAGAGAACAAAGACAAGAGAAAAAACACAAATAAAAAACAAACTAAATAAAAGAAATAGAAGAAAGGAATGATAAAATACGATTCAATACCCAAATAAATAAAAAAAGTCAAGTATATAACAAAGACAAAAAAATAAATTAAAAAAAAACCCAAACCAAACGAAGAGAAAGAACAGATTAGTATCAGCAAACAGACCAGGTAAAATGAAAGGGCAGGTAACACAAAGAGAAGACAAACAGATACAGGTAGATATATATACACGGAACCCTTAGAGAGGAGCGGGGAGAGCGGTGAGTCGAGAGGCAAACAAACAGAGACGGACAGGCAAACAAACAAGTCAACACACAAACAGGGCAAACACAGGAACGGAGGAGGAGGAGGAGGAGGAAGAAGAAGAGGAAGAGGATGCCCCGAAAGTAGTTTGTTCTTTAAGACGCAAAAACTTGTACCCGAGGAAACTTTCACATCGACAAGAGTTTTAACCCTGAATTTCTTGCATACGGGATTCGAAGTGGGCGGAAGGCGAAGAGAAAGAGTGCTCAAGGAAAAGGAAAGTCTCGCATGCATTCAAACACCCACTGCCCTTGTTCTTGTCCTCGCCTCCCTCCGTTCGTTCTCGTTCCAAAAATCTTTCTCCTTTGTCGTCTTCTTCTTCGTCGTTGTCGTTGCAGTCCCTCTTCTACCTTGCCCGCATTCCTGCCCCTCTTGTCCTCCTCCTCGTGTTCTTCTTTATCTTTCTTCACCTTTTTTCCTCACCTCACCTTTGCTGGCTCTTTCCTTATCACTACGGTCTTCTTTGTCACCCTCACTTTGGCCCTCCTCCTCCTCCTCCTCCTTTAACCTGTTTCAGCGTCCAATTTACGTGGTGAAGCGAAGCCATCCACCGCAAGGAATGGTCGGACGGAGACTGTTGTAGAGGCGGAGGAGAATATTTCAGAGGCGTGTTGAGCTGGTGGTGGCGGTGGTGGTGGTGGTGGTGATGGTGGTGAGCCTATCAATTCGAGTGTCTTGTGTGTCTTCATCTCAAGGGACATGATTTTTTTCTCCCTTTTTTTTCGTACGAGGATTATCAGATTGTTCCTTGTTTTGTTGTTGTTTCATGTCTCTCGGGATGAAGTGGAAGGGTTTTTCTTTTTCGGGGGCGATTTTTACTTTAGTTGTTTATCTTTTGGAAGTTATTAGAGTTTGTGTTTTGTATATTTGGTCTCACGGTTTGCCCCGGGTTCAAATCCTGGTCAGTGGTAGCCAACTCACCTTTTCGCTGTAGGACGTAGGCTGTAAAGGCTCGCCGCTCCGGAGTTCCACAGACCCAAACGTTATGAAGGCTGGACTACGCTGTGCTGTCAAAAGCCACCCGACACCTACGCAGCTTCTCTACTCCAATTTCACACGTTTTTTTAGCAGATAGAAATGACGGAGCTAGGCGAGAAAAAAATGTTACGCAAGTGCTACGGTGTTTTCATTTGCTCTCCACATTCTCGCTTTGAACATGAGTCAGTCTTACTAGTATTTTAAAGTTTTGAAACATATATACAAAACATTTATGACTTTTTCATCTGTAGGCAAACACGAGGGCGGCGACTAGATGCCTCAGAGTAAACGAACGGCAACGTGTGTGTGTGTGTTCGTGTGTGTGTGTGTGTGTGTGTGTGTGTGTGTGTGTGTGTGTGTGTGTGTGCCGACCCTTCCTCCGGTCTCCGTAGTAATTTCCTCTTTTTCCAACAACCGAATCACCGTTGCTTTCATCCGCGGAGCAGCAAAGATGATGACGTATTTTTGTCCGTCAAAGAAGCCAATAGCATCGAGGCATTCTTCGCGGACATCGTTCAGGCAGACTATTAAAAGCTGCGTGTAGAAAAAGCGTTTCTTCGTATGCGTTATTTCACTTGGGTATTGGCGAAGTCGGCTTTCCTATTTCGGCCGGATTCGTATCATTCGTGGAGTGTGTTCATCTCTGCCTGGCTGCGGCATGATTGACTGCTAATGGAAAGGCTGTGAGAGGCCAGGCTGGGTCTCCGTGGCTGCCGGGGCGGAATGTGGCCCTTCCGCTCTTTTGGGGGGCGGGTGTCCCAAGGTGGCGGGCCAGAATAATCAATGTGTCAGGTGAATTCAGCGCCGTGTCCAGTTCGTTCGGAGCCCCGCCTGAGTCGTACCCTCGCCCGAGTCCCCGCGGCTTAACTCCTCTCGGTAAAAGTTCTGTTTGTTCCCTCACTTATGCTCGCCTAATCTCCGTTGCCAGAGTGGAGTCATTCGGGTTCGCTCCCATTCTAAGCTCTCTGATCCCTTCCCGAGGCGCCTCCCAGCAGCTCAAAGCCACAACTTACCGACTTATCGTTGACGTTGAACACCCGGCAGGAGAGAACCGCCGTCTTGCCCGCCTGGATGGTGATGTTTCGCGGCAGGTTGCGGTCAAAGCTTGGTCCCGGAGGAGGCCCAACCGTGGCGTCGTCTTGTGGGCGGTCGAGAAGGCTGTTCCTACTTCTTGGGTCGCCGCCCTCGCCGCCCCACCCCGCCGCCTCCCTCACCGCTATTACCCGCCGCACCCCGCTCTTCTCGTCCACCCTGAATGCATATCCTCCCGCCTCGTCTCTCGCCGGGGAAGTGGCTGATCTCCGCTTCATGGTGGGCTGCGGCGGCTGCTTCTGGCGGTGGTGTTTGTGATGGTGATGCGGCGACGATATTGAAAACCGTCCAAAGATCCCTTCTCCATTTACATTCTTTACGGTTTCTATTCTTTCCTCGTCCTCTTCTCCCTCGTCCTCCTCGTCCTCTTCTTCCTCCTCATACACCGTGGCGCCCTCGATCTCCCAGTGGTGGTGGTGCGGCTCGTGGTGGCTGTGGTGGTGGTTGTGGTGGTTGCTGTGGTGATGAATGGGTTGTAGGGGGAGGCGGTGGTTGTCCTGGTGCGAGTGGTTGTTCCGCAAGAGGGTGTTGGGGGCCTCGTCCAGGTGAGGCCTCAGGTACGGCAGGTTGGGGATGTAGTTACCTGGAAAGACAAGAAGAAGGGAGGCGGTGTTACTTATTTTTCACTTTGAGTTTCATTTTTGGGGGTTGCGTGACAAGTTGAAAAGTGTTGCTCTGTGTGTGGGGGCAGGGGAGTGTGTGTGTGTGTGTGTGTGTGTGTGTGTGTGTGTTGTTGTTGTTGATGCTTTGGACTGTCTTTTCTTTTTCTTTCCCTCATCGTATGTAAACATCATCTATTCTTATTGTCTCTGCTTCTGTTGGCTTTCATGTCCTCCAGGTAAACATCAAATACGAGTTCCTACATAGTTCTCCTTCAGTCCCATTGTATACCTTTTTCTCATGATTTTCACAAACACCTAATTATCAAGCTTCCCTTCCCGCAACTCAGCCTCATTTTCATTTCTTCCCGTTTCTTTGACTCAGCTTTTAACCTCTACAATACCCTCCCTTTTTCGTTCACTTTTCCTGGCATTGTTTCTCCTATTTTTCCTTCTTCCTAATTTCTGAGAACGTTCCTCTTCACTTCTTTTTTTTTATTTCTCTTTGTCCACCTGTTCCGTATTTTTTTCTCTCTGTTATCACTACCTATCTCTGTTATCCTTTTATCACACCAATTCCTGATCCCCTCTTTCTGCTCCTTCATCCTTCTCCTATATTGCCTTTACATACTCTCCTCCCCTCGTTTCTGCTTCTCTGCTCTCGTCTTTCCTTCTCCATTCCTCATCCTCGTCTGATAGCCCCTCTCTCCTCCTCCTCCTCCTCCTCTGTCTCCTCTTCACTTCTCTCCATTTACTCTTCGCCCCCTCGGTTCATATGTCCTTCAAAGGCTTCCTCAGCTCTTCTTTCTCACTGCATTTCTCTATTTTTCTCACTGGTGTCTCCTTTTCACCTCCTCCTCTTCATATTCCTCCTCCTCCTCCTCCTGCTCCTCCTCCTTTTCTTTTCTTTCTCATAGGTTTCCTCAGCTTTTCTTTCTCTCTTCATTTCTCTATTTTCTCACTGGTGTCTCCTGTTCACCTCCTCCTCTTCATATTCCACCTCCTCCTCCTCCTCCTCCTCCTCCTCTTCCTTTTCTTTCCTCCCTCATCGCCTCCGTCGTCTTAGTCTTATGTCAGGGAGCGTTTAATTGGAAGCTTCTTGTAAATCTCCTCCACTTGACCTTTCTTTCAGCTGAGTGTTTACGTTTCCTCCATATCCCTCCTCCAATCCCTCCCTCCTTGCATTCGTCCGTCTGTCCCTCCTTCCCTCTCTCCCTCCCTCCCTCCTACCCATCCCTCCTTCCTCCTTGCACCGGTCCATCTATTTCTCATTCCTTCCCTCCCTCCCTCTCTCCTTCCTACCCTCCCTCCCTCCCTCCCTCTCTCCCTTCCCTCCACCTCACACAACCAAGGAAAAAACAGATAGATAAATAAAAGGATGATTAGATCCGAGCATACCTCTTTCCCGGTGTTTGTTTACGTACACACACACACACACACACACACACACACACACACACACACACACACACACACACACACACACACACACACACACACACACACACACACTGACACTTAGTTTTTTTTTCGCCACTTTCAGCACATTCGAGACAGAGAGAAAATTAAGAGACGTGTAAACAAACATGAAAAAGGAAAAGCCTCAAGGAAATTTTTTTTTTTCTCTCGCTTTTAATTTCGTTTGTCTGTGTTGTTGTTTTTTTCTTCGTTTGGGTTATTTGCATTTTTCGTTTTCTTCCTCCTAGCATTTCCTCACTTACTTATTTCTTACATTACTCCTTTTCTTTCTTACTTGATATTTTGTTTTGTTTTAGCAAATGAAGGTGAAGATTATTTGAGACAGTTAAGACACTAGACACCTTAAGAATGTTGTCATAATATATTTTCTTTTTATTTTATACAATTTGACTTTTTTTATTTTCATTTCTCTTAGTATTACGTAATTAAGAGAGAGAGAGAGAGAGAGAGAGAGAGAGAGAGAGAGAGAGAGAAGGGTGGGGTGGGGTGACAGGTGATTATACGTATATGGGACAGGTAACCAGCTCTTAATTAGCATGTAGTTAATACCACGCAGGAAATGACGCATCTGATTGGATTCCACCACCACCACCACCACCAACAACAACAACAACAACAACAACAAAATCACTACCACCACCCAGCACCAATGTCCACCACCACCATCACCACTACCACCAACACTAACACTACCACCAACACCGAGACTCACCATCACCACCACCATCACGAACACCACCACCAACAACATCAACACAAGCCCCAACCACAATCGCCACCTCCATCACATCATCACTAACATCACCAACACCGCCACCAACATCAACAACAACAACCACAATCACCAACACCAAGAAACACCATCACCACCACCACCAACAACAACAACAACACCATCACTAACCACAACCACAACCTTTACCAGCACCACCACCACCACCACCACTATCACTAACCACAAACACTACCACCATCACCACCATTAACTTTTTTTTTTGGGGGGGGTGGGGGGAGGGGAGAATCCAATCACGCTTTGGACACACGAACAAACACACTCACAAGTATTGACTGTCACAAGAGAGAGAGAGAGAGAGAGAGAGAGAGAGAGAGAGAGAGAGAGAGAGAGAGAGAGAGAGAGAGAGAGAGAGAGTCCACTGTAATCTCTTTTCCTCTCCATTTTTTTTCTTTCATCTTTATTTCTGTTTGTTTGTTTTCTATTTCTGAACGCTCACACAACAACACGTTTCATTTTTCTCTTATTCTAAATTATATTGCTAACGCCTCCAGTGACTGAGGGAAAGGGCATTTAAATTTGTATGTTACTAGTAAACCACAAGAGACATTGCTTCCATGTTTCAAGAAATATTAGAACACTTAACATATTCCTCGCAAACCTATATATATATTAACCTTTCCTTGGTTCTGTCCGTACTATTTACTCCATCTACTTCTTAACCCGGTAGCTGCTGGGATCATGTTTCTTAAAGGCCCCTCTAAGCGAGAAAAATGAGAAAAAATCATCGCTCTCACAAACCATTTCATAATATACATCAACGCATTTGTGATCAGTTTATGCGTCATCTATTTTTTGGGAGGTTATATCATCGCAAAATTTTGGCCCGTCGCTGGTACACGGTAAAGCCACAAATTTGACCCGTCGCTGCCTCTCTCTTTCCCTCCCGTCACCCTGTCCTCTCCCTTTCTCCCACACTCTCCATTTGGCCCAGTTCCCGTTCTTCCCTTTAGTATTCCTTCCCCATTGACCCTTCCTTTCCCCTCCTATCCCATCTTTCCTTTTTCCTTCATAGATCCTCTTTTAAGCTTTCTTCCCTTTCTTGTATTCTCTTTCCTTCTCTTAGCCATTCTTTCCTTCCCCTTTCTCACCTTCTAATCCTTTTTTCATATGTCTTATTTTTTAGATCTCCGTCCCTGTCATTTCCCTTCATAACCATTCTCTCCATTCCCTTTCGCTCCCTCCTTCTACTCCTTTTTCATATATCCTTTTCCTTGCTTTCTCCCCCTCGTTTATCCCCTTTCCCCCTTTTAGTCAATCTACTTTTCTTTCTCCCTCACCCTCTTTTCGTTTGTACATTCTTATTTTTTTTTCCTTCTCGGTCATCCCCTTTCCCTCCTGTAGGCAATCTTTTCCCTCCCTCCCTCTCCATCCCGTCCCCTCCTGTCCGACCTTCCCTTCCTTCTTCATATATCCTTTTTTTTAGCTTTTTCCCCCTCGTGTGTTCCCTTCCCCCTCTTAACCAATCTATCCCTTCCATTACCCCGCCTCCCAAAGTCAAGCCTCTCCCTCTTCCTTCTCTTTTTCAGCCTTGTCACCAGTACTTTTCCCTTAGTCTTTCCCTATGTATCCGTATTTCTCTACAAGATTTCTCCAACTATTTTCTTCACCGTCACCTTGGAAGACTATCAACGTGAAAGATTTGTAGAGGTCGCGACTTCCCCTAGACACATTTGTAGTACCTTTTTTTTGCCATTCCTCTCTTCCTCAGCCTTGCCTACTTTGACCTCTTCTCAAAATCTTCATCTGTTTCCCGGTTTAATTCCATCTATCTTACTCCTTCCGTCGCTTCGTTACACTATCGACTTAAAGCGATCGACACATCTATAATACTTTTTTTTTCATTACTCTCCTACCTCATTTATCCCTACCTCTCCCTTTCCCCATTTTCCAATTTTCTCCCATCCACTCACCCTCTTCCGTCGCTTCGTCACGTTATCGACACACGTGACTTACAGCGGTCAAAACATCTATAGTACCATTTTTTTCCCATTCCTCTTCCTAGTCTTCCCTACCTTCAGCTTTCCCCATTCTCTTTCCCCATTTCCCAGTTTCATCCAATCCACTTACTCTCCCCATCACCGCGTCACGCTATCGACAGCCAAGACAAAGAACGGTCCAGGCTTCCCCTAAACACACCTGTCCACATAACTCACCTTGTCGTTACCTGTCCGTGCCTGATTCACCCACACAGACGCTCGACATGGCCAATACTACCCATGTGTCTCCCCTTCCTGACTGCAGCTATCCCTCTCTCCCCTCCATTTCCCTTCCTCCTCCTCTTGTCGTTGCCCTCCCCTCCCTTCGCCGTCTCTCACTCTCCCTCCCTCCTAACTCAAGTCGATGTCCTCAGCTATAGTGAATTTCTGCGGTACACGGGCGGAGGAGGAACCAGCCGTTTTGGTGCGCCGTTTTCATCTCGCGTCTTTTTTTCCTTTCTCTTTTTTACTTGTGTTTTGCCTTTCTTTCTGTTCCTCTTTTCCCCGTTTTCGTTTTCGCTTATGAGTTTTTCTCCTCTCCTTTCCTCTTTTGTTCTGTTTTTTTTTTATCCTTGTATCCCTACTTTCCTCTACTGTTTTCCTCTCTCTTTTTTATCCCTCTGTTTTTTCCCTCTCCTCTCTCTCCTTGCCTCAGTGCCCTCTCCTCGCATTCTTTCCTACCCTGTCTAACTTTTCCTCCCTCCTCTCGCCACCTTTCTCCGCCTCAATAACTATTCCCATTCCTCCCTCACCCCCCTCTCTTCCCCCACCTCCTTCCTCACTCACCTCCCTTTCCTCCCCTCACCTCCTTCCTCCCTCACCCCCTTCCCCCCTCTCTAACTGTTTGCTTTACTGGCCAAACGTTGTCCATCCTCTCTCCCCATTAGTTTCCCGCTCCCTCCTTCCTCTCCCTCCTCTTCCTCCTCCTCCTCCTTGCACCGTGAAAAAAGCAATTCTGAATTTATTGATTTAGCAGAAGTGTTTAATTCATTTTCTTTTGCTTATTGAAATGACTGAAGAGACTTTTGATTTGAGTTTAAATGATTCGTATACAACATTTTTTTTCCCTTTTATTCGTTGCTTTTCGCTGTAATTCAAGTTATTTACCAAAAAAAAAAACAGAGAAAAAATAACTGAAATATTAATGCCCAGTCACCTGCCTCTATTACAATCATTCTATCGCGATTAAAATTGAAATCGCGGCGCTTTTACACATTGCAAAGCAGGGTCATTAACTAGGCCAGATTACATCGATAAATCAGCAAGGACTCTAGTCACTGCGCCGTGTTATGGACATCGCAAAACTTATTCAGTATAGATTCGCAAGGTTATATATTTTCCCTATTCACCTTTTTCATCGGATTTTGTAAGTATTTGCCCTGAAACCTTTTGTCTGCGTATTTCCTTGACTTGCGTTGCACAGTGGCGTTCCAGGTAAGCTTCGAAGACATGTCATTCAGTTTGAGTTCCTTCATTTCAGAGTAGCGAGATTTTTCCATTTAATTTTGCGTATTCTTCGCCAGGTATGTCATTTAATTTCTCGCAGGTGGTGTTTTAATTGCGTCCTACGGTTGTGAGGTCTCGTTGTGGGCTTCCCTGAATTCCTTACTTACCGATGAAGGTGTTAGTGTGAAAGCGAAGGTAGTATATTTTTCTTTCAATTTTTTTTTTTTCTCTTTTAATTTCTTTCGTTCTCTCTTCCTTTCTTTCTCCTTCTTACACTCACACACACTTACGCACTCACACACACACACACACACACACACACACACACACACTAACTCACTCACACACACACACACACACACACACACACACGTCTCTGTTTACATCTTTACACACTCGAATTTCATTGCACCAATTACGTTGTCTCTCTCTCTCTCTCGTAGGTCAAACTATTATAGAGAGAGAGAGAGAGAGAGAGAGAGAGAGAGAGAGAGAGAGAGAGAGAGAGAGGCAATGTTTTCAAGCCGATGTGAATCTGCGAGAATGGAAATAGAAATAGCTCACTGGCGAGGGAGATTAGAGGAGAGAAAAAGAGGATTGACCTGACAAAGGCGGCGAAAATATCACGCCAATGATCATAAACGAGAACCTGATAACGCTGAGCTGACCTCCACGCGACCTTGATCGGCCTGACCCTGAACACACATTTTCTCCCTCACGTGTTCGCGTCTGACCAAGCCAATTAATGCAACTTTTTTTAACTAATGCGCCGATTCTCCCTCCTCCACCTTTACTCTCCACTAAAACAATTTACCTCCGACCATTTCTCTTTCGCTTTCACACTATTTTCTGCAAGTTGAAGCTCGTTTTCTGAGAGTGGAAATAAACTTATCGAAATGTGACAGGAAAGTGTGTGTGTGTGTGTGCGTGTGTGGGTGTGGGTTTGTGTTAGTGTGTGTGTGTGTGTGGGGGGGGGGGGGGGGTTGTGTGTGTGTGTGTGTGTGTGTGTGTGTGTGTGGACATGTTACAGGCGGACACTGACACATAGCGAGAAATAGATAGATGGCTTTTGATTAGCCCCCAATTCAGTGTTGCAAGATAGCTTATTAAGGTACAATAACTCCATATTATGTTTCAACGGTCAGGTAAAACAAACTTAATACCTCTCTAGAAATACATGTTAATATTGGTACAGTGATATTTGCTTCTCCTGTCTATCTACCTGTCACCTTCACGGAATTATTAACCGATTTTTAAGGAGCTTTTTGTATCGCATTTTTTAGCTATAGAACAAAAGTATAAATAAAGGTGCTAAAACAAACTTAAATGGCTTTCTAGAAATATGTTTTGTAAAGTTATATTAATACTTCATGTGGATTGATCTATTTCACCTTCGCTCAATTAGGAACAGGTTCTTAAGAGCTTTTTGTATCGTATTTGTTTAGCTATAGAACGAAAGTATAAGATCAGGTGTGTATCATAGCTTACCTGACGGCTTTTCCATAGCGTAGGTAGCGACAGGTGAGTTCGGAGGTCCTGGCAGAGGTGTGGCGGGGCGGACAGGTGCGAGGGGCGTGGCCAGGTAGCGCCCTTCTCCCTCCATGGCACCTAAGGGAAGAGAGAGAGAGAGACCTGTTAGTGGGAGGGAAGGGAGACACACACACACACACACACACACACACACACACACACACACACACACGTGATCCCAGGCAGTAAAAGTGGAGGAATAAATGAATTTCTGCTGTTCGTATTAATTAAAGCGCTGTTTTTCGTTCGTCTGTGCCGGGCCTGCAGTACTAAAATGCCTCCCCGTGTTGATATTACCTTGTTGCGTGTGTGTGTGTGTGTGTGTGTGTGTGTGTGTGTGTGTGTGTGTGTGTGTGTGTGTGTGTGTGTGTGTGTGTGTGTGTGTGTGTGTGTGTGTGTGTGTGTGTGTGTGTGTGTGTGTGTGTGTGTGTGTGTGTGTGTGTGTGTGTGTGTGTGTGTGTGTCTGTTTTCTTTGTTTCTTTCTATTTGTTTTCACCTTTATCCTTCTCCCTGTCTGCATATCTGTTTCTCTCTCCCTCTATATATCTATCTCTATCTATTTTTTCCTGTGTTTTCTTTGTCTATTTGTTTCTACCTTTATCCCTTCTGTCTGCATATATGTTTCCCTCACTCTCTCTCTACCTGTCTTTTTCTATTCGTCTACCTATAGCCTTTCTCCTCCTCTATCAAAGCTAACATCAAATACCTTCACTTTCCTCTCTCCCTCTATTCTCCTCCTGTTCCACCTGAGCTTACCTGTTGTCAGATGGTCCAACACAACTCTGGTATGGAAGAGTGAATCATGTTCTTCCCTTACTACACTACACCCAAAAAGTACAAAGTCGATATGGTGAGTGTGTGTGTGTGTGTGTGTGTGAGTGTGAGTGTGTAGTATTTCCAGTTAACAAAGAAAAATGTTCGTTCCCCGTTCCAGGGTTGCCGTTTCTACGCGCTACCTCACCACCAAGTTGTAGCTCTTATCCATGCAAACGTTGTCTCTTCCCTTTTTTTCTTTAATTAATCCAAAACGTTTCTACTTTATCGTAACACTTTTGAATCGAGTTGTTGGCGTACTTTTTTTTATAGCAAAGGAGTCAGTTCAAGGGCATAAAAACAAGGTAACAATAATGAAAAAAAAAAAAAGCCCGCTACTCACTGCTCCTAAAAAGAGTTAGAGGAGTGGCCGAAAGAGATGACCTGATATCTTCCTCCCTTTACCTGCGTTTTGTGTTTCAGTCGCTTTTCCTCTTGTGTTCTTCCTCCCCTATTTACCTTTCACGTCCCTCTTATTTCAGTCATTCGCCAATTAATCCATTTCTTCTTTTTTCTCTTTCCCTCCCTTTCGTTCTTGTTACCGTGCATCCCTTCTTTGTGTTTCTGTAGCTTTTCCTCTTGTATTCTTCCTTCTCCTTATTCTTATTTTTCCTTGTGTTTCTGTAGCTTTTCCTCTTGTGTTCTTCCTTCTTCTTATTATTATTCTTCCTTGTGTTTCTGTAGCTTTTCCTCTTGTATTCTTCCTTCTTCTTCGTCTTATTCTTCCTTGTGTTTCTGTAGCTTTTCCTCCTGTATTCTTCCTTCTTCTTCGTCTTATTCTTCCCTGTGTTTCAGTAGCTTTTCCTCTTATGTTCTTCCTTCCCTATTTACCTTCTATGTCCCTCTTATTTTAGTCATTCTCCAATTAATCCACTCCTCTTCTTTTTCCCTTTCCCTCCCCTTCGTTCTAGTTACCGTGCATCCCTTCTTTACCTTTCCCCCTAGTCCTCCTCCTCCTGTTATTTCCCTCCTCGTCCCTTCCCCCAAATCAATTATGCCTCGCCTTCTTTCTTTCGTCGCCTTTGCAAAGAGTAATGACCGATTCAGTGTTCCCAAAATTTAGTTGCTATTTTTAGATCTATTTTCTGTTCTTTCTTGTCGTGCATTACCCCTCCCAGACTCCTCTTACTCTTCTTTTTCTTTTCTCCTTCTCCAATCCCCTTCATTTATGCCTCGGTTTCTTTCTTTCCTTGGTCGCCGCTGTAGAGGATGATAGCCGATTCAGTGCTTAAAATTCACAAGCTTTATAATAACCTTTTTTCTCTCGTTCTTGTCGTTCATCACCCTTCTCCTACCCCTCCTCCTCTTCTTCTTTCTCTCCTCCTGCCTTCCCTCCATCATTCATACCTCTCTTTCTTTCGTCGCCGCTGTAAAGAGTAATATAACAGATTCAGTGCTCAAAATTTACTTGCTTTTTTTCCCCTCGTTCTTGTCCTTCTTCACCCTACCCCTACTCCTCTTCTTTCCCTCTCTTCCCTTCCCCCTCTCATTTATAATTCTCTTTCTTTCGTTGCCGCTATAAAAAGTAACATAACAGATTCAGTGCTCAAAATTTACTTGCTCTATTTTCATCTATTTTTTTTTTTCCCTCGTTCTTGTCCTTCATCACCCTTCTCCTATCCCTCTTCCTCTTCTTCTTTTTCTCCCCTTCCCTTCCCCTCTCTCATTTATACCTCGCTTTCTTTCGTCGCCGCTGTAAAGAGTAACATAACAGATTCAGTGCTCAAAATTCACTTGTTTTATTATCATCTTTTTTTTTTCCCTCGTTTTTGTCCTTCATTACCCTTCTCCTACCCCTTATCATCTTCTTTTCCTCTCTTCCCTTCCCCCTCTCATTTATACCTCGCTTTCTTTCGTCGCCTCTGTAAAGAGTAACATAACAGATTCAGTGCTTAAAATTCACTTGCTTTGTTATCATTCTTTTTCCCCTCGTTCTTGTCCTTCATTACCCTTCTCTTACCCCTTCTCCTCTTCTTTTCCTCTTTTCCCTTCCCTCCATCATTTATACCTCGCTTTCTTTCGTCGCCTCTGTAAAGAGTAACATATCAGATTCAGTGCTTAAAATTCACTTGCTTTGTGATCATTCTTTTCCCCCTCGTTCTTGTCCTTCTTTACTCTTCCTCTACTCCTTTTCTTCTCTTCTCCTCCCTTCCCCCACAGCGCCATATGACCCTGCAGTCTCGGCGCCAAGAACAGAACGCCCCAATAATCATCATCATCCTTCCCCACACAATCATTTATGCCTCGCCTTCTTTCTTCCTTTCGTCGCCGCTGTAAAGAGCAATATAACCCGATTCAGTGTTCCCAAAATGCAACTTCTTTATTTTGATCTTTTTCTCGCGTTTCTCAATTACGATGACAAAAAAACAATGAGCTTTCTATAACAGTCCCCGGCAAACTAACTTCATGGGAGAGTGAACTGCGGCACTTGAATCTGCCAAAGGGGAGAGAGAGAGAGAGAGAGAGAGAGAGAGAGAGAGAGAGAGACTGACTGACTGAAAAAAAAAGAAAGAGAAAAGAGACAGAAGGTGAATGAGTAAAAGAAAACATACACACACACACACACACACACACACACACACACATACACACACACACACACTGAAATAGAGGAAAAGGAAGGATATACGAGAGGTGCTTGAAGAATAGCGAGAATACACGAAGGGGAAGTAGGAAAGCTAGTCAGAAGGGACGAGAGAAGATGAGAAGTCCAAAATAAAGACAGATGAAAGGGAGAGAGAGAGAGAGAGGGAGAGGGAGAGAGGAAGGGAGACATGTGAGTGAAGAGAGAGCTGAAGAGAATGTAGTATGAAAAAAGGAGGAAAACGAGAGCGAGAGAGAGAGAAGGAAGGTAAAAAGAGGGGAGGGGAAGCGTGTGTAGCTGCAACGAAATAAAAAAATAAAAAAACACCAAAAGGAAATAAGTAAAACGCCCGTGAAAATGTAAAGAAAAAGAGGGAAAGAGTGAAGGAAGGACGAAAAATAATTAAAAGAAAAAAAACGGAGAAAAAGAGGAAAAGAGAGTTGGATTTCCTCACGTGGCGGAACAAAGAGAAAGCAAATGAGTTGAGGGAAAACTCGAAGCATGCGTAAAGATTATTAATTAACGGACAGGTAAAGGTGGGGGAAAAAAGAGGGTCCGAAATAAATTGAACGGGAGTAAATATTTACGGGGAATAATGGAGGTTGATATTCGCGCCGGGGAGCAAAAATTCAAAAAGTATTGCCGGCTTCAGTTAAAAATGACGGATGATAAAGGAGAATCCGGCTGGCAGGTGTGTTAGCAGTCGACTCCGTGTGTGTGTGTGTGTGTGTGTGTGTGTGAGTGTGTGCAGGATATATTGTTGTTGTTTTTTATATTGTTTTTTTTTTTAATACTGAAATCGTCCCTCCGAGAGTTTTCTTTTGTCACTAATTAAAAATGGAATAGGACGAGAAGACTTTGAAGTTAGGTTAATGACTCCGTCCTCTCCCCCCTTCCCCCCTCCCCCTTTCTTTCTCTCTTTCTCGTTCTCAGTCTATCTCTTACTCTTTGTCTCTACCAACTATCTATCAATCTATTTTTCCACTTCCATCTGTATTTATTTTTCTGTATGTATCTATTTATCTATCTCCTTCTTCTCCTCGTCCTCCTTCTCCTGCTCCTCCTCCTTCTCTTCCTGTTTACCTCGAGTGTCGAGCAGGCCGTATGAGTGCATATCTTAAGGTTATGTCTCCTCAAGTACACGTTATTCCCGCATTTAGGACTCAGGGAGATACACGCGCTCGTAAATTGCGTAACTCAAAGCGAAGGAGGAGGGGGAGGAGGAGAAGGAGGAGGAAAAGGTGATTGAGAAAAAGTCGCAGGTGGAGGAGGCAGAAGGGGGAGTCTTGGAATAGTTATCGACCTGCAGGGAGCGGTTGGTATAGGAACAAAGAACGAAGGATATTTTATGTGTGTTTGAAGTTTAACGCGTGAATCAAGGGAACGACCGAGGAGCGGCGTGACCCTTAAGCTGAGAGGCGGACGAACTGACTGGCTGACTGGTAGGCTGGCTTGGTGACTGGCGAGGGGTGGGCGTGATTGCAGCAGAGGGAAGGGTGACGGTGAACGCCGGGCTGAAAAGGGAAAGTGAATACGGACACAGGAACCAGGAGACAGGAAGACAGATAGTGATTGGAGACAAGTAGAGTGGACGGGAGTGGCTGTGGTTGATACGCTATTGAAATTTCGACGTTAGGGTTAGACAGGCACCGGACTTGAAAGGGACGGTGGACAGTATAACGAGGTGACAGGAAGACAGATAGTGATTGGAGACAAGTAGAGTGGACGGGATTGGCTGTGGTTGATACGCTATTGAAATTTCGACGTTAGAGTTAGACAGGCACCGGACTTGAAAGGGACGGTGGACAGTATAACGAGATGACAGGAAGACAGATAGTGATTGGAGACAAGTAGAGTGGACGGGAGTGGCTGTGGTTGATACGCTATTGAAATTCGACGTTTGGGTTAGACAGGCACCGGGCTTGAAAGGGACGGTGGACAGTATAACGAGGTGACAGGAAGACAGGTAAGGAAAGGACAGGAGGAAATGTGGTTGGTAAATGATTGAGATTTCGACGGTAGGGCTAGACAGTGAACTTGATGAAAGGGACAGTGGAAACAAGCACACCAGATGACCGGAAGACAAAGGATGATAGGGGGCAAGTAGGAATAGACAGGAGTGGATGCGGCAGTTAAATGATTGAGGTTTCTACGGTGGGGTAAGACAAGGGTGACAGGTAGCGCTGGACTTGAAAATTAAAGGGACTAAACAAGAACTAGGTCGGGACAAGGACCGTGGAGGAATACTGACCAAGTGACAGAAGCATTGGTGGCAATAGGGAATAGTTAAGACCGGGAGTGAGTGGGGGTAGACTGAGATATGGAGAGAAATGGTTAAAGTATGGCCATTAAGGGAAACTGCACTGAAATATATATGATAGAGTGAAGTCGGGTAAGTCAATGATAGATGATGGAAATATGGTAATTAGGAACAGGTATGTGTATAATAGGTGCCAGAAACCGTGAAATAGGTGAAAATAGGACCGGTAAGAGAGAGAGAGAGAGAGAGAGAGAGAGAGAGAGAGAGAGATGTAGTACAGGTAACGTTCCTAGTGTGATAGAATGACAGGTAAGACAGACAGAGAATGACAGGTAAGACAGACAGAGAATGACAGGTAAGACAGACAGGTAACAACATACATGAGAAAGCCAACACAACGAGAGAAATAAAGACAGAAAAAGACAGACAGGCAGGCAGGTGTTAGGGATAGACGGCAACTGAATGCATGATAACTCTGGAAACAAAATTGCTCCACTCCCTCCGTGTAGCTTTAAAATGCTTGATCGGATCGCAGTCGCTCGCGTGGCTCGGAAAAGCGGCGTGGCTACTGAACGACATCCAGAGAGAAAATCGTTTCGCCTCCGCGTTTATAAGCCGAGTTTCCTTACGTATTTTTATCTCTGCATCGGGATCGGGTAGGTGTGAAGCTTTACCGTGACGTCTGTTGGTCGGTCGGCTCTGCGTGGATTTCTCTGACGCGCTGTTCTTTTTGTTGACGTTAAGTACACACACACACACACACACACACACACACACACACACACACACAACACTCCCCTTCCCCCCTGGCCCCCGCTCCCACCACCACACACACATACACTCAAGTCATGTCTCTCTTGGGTTGTTTAAACTTGAGAGGAAGTTTACGTGATTTTTTTGTGGTGTCTTCAACGTTGCTACTTTTTTATATGCGTTCTGTTTTTACGTATTCCTCGAGTTCTCTTGCCTCTTTCGGTCGGTACTACTGTTTCTGCGACTATCTGCCAGACTTGTCGTTTTCAGTAGTGTCACTTTTCATATTTTTTTTCTTAAGACTGTCTCTTCTCACTTTTTTTTCTGTCTCTCCTCCTCCTCCTCCTCTTCAACGTCCTCCTATTCTTCTTCCATCTTAACAACATTCTCTCTTCGTCCTTCCTCCATTTTCTATTTTTCATATTTTTCTCATCCTCCTCTTCCTCTTTCTCTTCTTCCTTTTTCTCTTTCTCGTCTCACTCCTCCTCTACAGCTAATTCTTGTCCTTCTTCTCCACCGCATTCTCTCTTCCTCTTGCTTCTCTTTCTCCTATTTCTTTCCTCTTCTCCTCCTCTTCCCCTCTCCCTTCCTCATACTGTCATGGCTCCTGTTTGTAATAATGTCCCAAACCAGAGTAATTTTCCTCTCCTGGCGTCACTTTCCATATTTTACTCCTTATGAATGTTGGTTCCATCTTTTTTTCTGCCTCTTATTGTTATTGTCACCGTTTGCTGTAATCTCCCTGCTCACGATACTGCTGCTTTCTTACCTCTCCGAATACTGTTGTTTTATCCGATTTTCACACATGTTACCATACTACAACGGTTTCATTTGTTGTTTTCAAAGAGTAAATACACGTACTGCTCCCTACTACCATTCCTGTCACTACAGCTGTCCTTTGCTGTTTGAAAGTGTATTAAACATGTGCTCTTCACACAACTATTCGGGGGCTTCGTGGTGCAGTGGTTAGCACACTCGGCTCACAACCGAGAGAGCCCGGGTTCGATTCCCGGGCAGAGTGGAAAAATTTGGGCGGCTTTTCAGATACCCTACGCCCCTGTCCACCCAGCAGTGAATGGGTACCAGGTATTAATCGGGGGTTGTGTCCCGTCTCCTGGGATCTATTTCCTTCTCCTATAATTCTTCCCCTTCTGTCTCTCTCCGGCATATGCACACAGATGTTGCACCGACTAAACGAAACTTTCCAACTTTTCCACAACCATTCCTGTCACTATAACTGTTTCCTATATGTTGTTTGAAAGAGCTAAAATACGCGTCATACCATTCCTGTCCCTGCCATTAATGTTAGAAAGAGTATATACACATGCCGTTCCCCAATGCCACTCCTCTCACACTTTTCCGAACACCATTGCTCCATATCCTTTTACTACCACTGCTTCCTCTGCTGTTTAAAGAATACCCATGCTGTCCCCCAACCCCAATCCTGTCACCATAACTGTTTCCTCTGCCGCTCGAAAAGACTCCACACACATACCGTCTCTAAACCAATACCACTCCTCTCACACTTTTCCGAATGCCGTTGTTCTCCTGTTTCCACCGCCGTCGCTCCTGCTGTTTGGAAGGCTTCAGGTGTCCAGTGAACCGGTTATAGGCTTTCACTGATGCTGCCCCTGATGCTCCTCCGGGCCGCTACTCTCCTCGCGTACCCTCAAGAACTCTGCAAACACGCTCCTTCTCGTCCTCCCACACGTATACCAGACGACGCGACGGAGAGATCGGGGAACGGGGTGGAGGAGAAGAAAAAAGGGATAGAAGGAGGAAGAGGAAGGGGACAGGAGAAAGGAAAGATAAAAGGGAGCAGTAAAGGAGGAGGAAGGGGACAGAGGAAAGGAAAAAAAATAGGAGGGGGAAGTAAAGGAGGAGGAGGAGGAGGAAATGGACAGGAGAAAAGAAAGAACAAAAAGGGGAAGTAAAGGAGGAGGAAGTGGACGGGAGAAAGGAAAGAACTGGAGGGGGAAGTAAAGGAGGTAGAAGGAGGGAATAGTAAACAGAAGAAGAAGAAAGTGCAAGAGAAAAGAGGAAAAAGAAGGGGGAAGGAAAAAGGAGAGGGGAAGAGAAGGAGAAGGGGAAAGAAATAGGAGAAAGAGAAGCAAGAGGAAGAGAGAATGCGGTGGAGAAGAAGGACAAGAATAAGCTGTAGAGGAGGAGGGAGACGAGAAAGAGAAAGAGGAAGAAGAGAAAAAGGAAGAAAATAAGAAAAATAGAAAATGAAGGGAGGACGAAGAGAGAATGTTGTTAAGATGGAAGAAGAATAGGAAGACGTTGAAGAGGAAGAGGAGGATGCGGAGAAGGAGAAGAAGAAGGAGGAGGAGGAGAGAGAGAGAGAGCAGAAAGACGAAGGGCTCATAGGGTCGTCTCTTCACGCCTACCAAGTCCTGAGGGCCACGAACGTCCTCTTCAGGCGAAACTTGGCTCAGCGTTGGGCCGAGTAGCGCCGCGACGAGCTGGGCTAAAACTCCCATTTGTCTGGCATATGTAGAGATAGGTACCGAGAGAGAGAGAGAGAGAGAGAGAGAGAGAGAGAGAGAGAGAGAGAGAGAGAGAGAGAGAGAGAGAGAGAGGGGGGGACGGGGGAGGGTATATACACGTGTCACCAAGAATGGAAGGCGATTTACGGAGGAGGAGGAGGATTGGCAGAAGGAAAGGAAAGGAAAGAAGAGGAAATGGACGAGCAGGAGGAAAGATAAACGAAAGAAGCAGAAAACGAAGAGAAAAAAGAGGGAGGAGGAGGAAGACGAGGAGGAGGAGGAGGAGGAAAAGGAAGAGGAAAGAGACGACCACGAGGAGAAATCAACAAAACGGAAAAAGAAAGCAGAAAAAAAGATGAGTTGAGGGAGGAGGAGGAGGAGGAGGAAAAAGAAGAGGAAAAGAACGACCACGAGGAAAAAGAAACAAAACAGGAAGAAGAAAACGAAGAAAAAAAGACGAGGAGGAGAATTAGGACGAGGAAAAGAAAAGGAAAGGGAAGCGGAAAGGGATGACCAGAAGGAAAACTAAACAAAACAAGATAAGGAAGAAAAACAGCGAGGAGAGGGAGAGAGGGGGAGAAGGAGCTGGTGGTGGTGGTGGTGGAGGTGTCGGCGAGGCAAGAGCAAAAGGTACGCGGTGCAGGATGTTGCTCCGTACCGTAAAATTTGTGGCCGCGAGACAGTGAGGGATGGGCCGTCTTGACACACGCGGGGCTTCGACATTGGGGGCTTTCGGGCGAGATGGAAGATTCGGCACAAAATACCCCCTTCCTTCCCTTCCTTCCTCCTTTCACCTCCTCCTTTATCCCTGCCTTTCGTTCCTTCCTTTCAGCCTTTTTGCCTCTGCCGTCAGCCTGCAAATCTTGTCAATGTATGATTTCTGTTTTGATTTATATTCTTACGACTTATTTTTCCTCCGTATGATCGAGTGTTGTTCTGCGTTATATGAATGCGAGAAAATAAAGATCCCGTATGCACAATTGATGAGAGGAGCGATAAAGGTGAAATCTTTCTATTTGTGAGTAAACAGGGGTATGGGTTCACTCTGTCAGGCTCTCCGTTTCCCATCTGCGAGCTTGCGATAAGAAGAGAAAGAGGATTTGAAATATGAGAAGGAGGAGAAAAGACGCGGAGAAGTAATACGGGAGGAGGAGGAGGAGATTTCTTGAGAGGGAAGAGGAGAGAAGAAAACCAGGTAGAAGAAGAAAGAGTAGGATTTGAAATATGAGAAAGATGAGAAGGGCGCGGAGAAGCAGTGCGAGGGAGCAGATTTTCTTGAATGGGAAGAGAAGGAGAGAAGGAAAACAGGCAGAAGAAGGAAGAGTAGGATTTGAAATATGAGAAAGATGAGAAGGGCGCGGAGAAGCAGTGCGAGGGAGCAGATTCTCTTGAGTGGGAAGAAAAGGAGAGAAGAAAAAACAGGCAGAAGAAGAAAGAGTAGGATAAACAGGAGAATGAATACATAACGCTGAGGTTCTTTTCTTCCCCCAGCAGAATACGTGGAGAGAATAAGATGGAATAAAGACAAGGTGGAGAAGGAGAAGGAGGAGGAAGTATAAACATGGAATAAACAGAGAGAACAGGAGAAGGAGGTATAGAGGAGGAGATGGTACCAAGACTTTCACGCCGATTACAACTCAAAACGACTTAATTGTCCTCTATCATAGTTTGAGTTCGCTTTATTTGACTTTTATTAACTATACTGTTGTTGCGTACGTTTTTTTTTTTGTTGTTGTTGTTTTTCATTGTTCTAAAAAGCGTATGATTTATGGCGTCTTTTTCATTTGTTGGATGGGAGTTTCAGCCTTCGACGCCCTCCACTCTATCCCCTTCCATTCTCTCCTTCTCCTCATCCCTCTTCTTTTTCTCCTCCTTCTCCACCCCCTCCTCCTCCTCCACCACTACTTTTTCCTCGTCGTCACCCATCCCTCCTCTTCCGTGTCCTCGTCATTTTCCTCACTTTTTGCCCGGCCAGGGTCGCGGAAACACATTCTTGGGGACAGACTCTTGAAATATACCGTGATAGGTCACCCGCTGGCTCCTTTTTTCCCCTCCTTCCTTTCCACCCTACTTCCTTTCCTCCATCCTTATACCTCTCCTTTCCTCCTTCATTATCCCCTCCTTTCCTCCAAGCTTACCCTCCCCCTTCCTCCTTCTAAGTACCGCTAAGCCTCTCAAATAGTATGTAGTCTTTTCTCCTTCTGGGCTTCCTCCTCCGTTTTCGTTCTTCACTTTTTTTAATGCGGTGTGACAGATATAAATGTTCTATCCGATTCTTTTTTCCCTCCTCAGTACCGTTTCCGTTCCATACAATCTCCTGTTATTTTTCTTACCTCCGTCCCTCCAGTCCTTCTCCATCACCTTTTAGCTTCAAAGAAAGACGCCTGATTTTTCGGTGCGCTCTGTCATCCACGCAAAGATTTATGTTACTCGTAAGTTCCACAATGCTAATACGAATGCGCGCCCCGAAGTTGGACTGTCGCCAGCGCTGGAATAATCCCTCCTCACCGTTACCGTCCTTACCTAATACTTGCACTATTTCTCCCAAGAATAGATTCGCCCACTAAAGCAGGTCGCCTCGTTCGGTAACTGGCTTTATGGTACGGGTGTTTTCCTTGTTTCCTTCATCCATTCCTTCTGCTCTCCACTTTCTTATGTTACCCTTTCCCTCTTTCTTTTATATGTCCTCCTTCATCTTTATTCCTTCTTCTCTCTTCTTCCTTATGTTATTCTTTTCGTCTCCCCTCCAAATTCCTTTCCTCTTTCATTTATTTTTTTCCTTTTTTCTTTCCTCATTTATCCTTTTCGTCTCCCTTCCTGACTCCGTTTTATCCTTCATTAATTTCTCCTCCTCCTCCTCCTCTCTTCTTTCCAATGCTATCCTGTCTGTCTCACTTTCTCCTTCGTTCATTTCTCCTTTTTCTCTTTTCTCTCCTCTGCTATCCTTTTTGTCTCCCCTTCAGTCTTCCTTTTTTCCATCCATTTCTCCTTTTCTTTCTTCCTATATCCTTCTTTTTTTCCATCCATTTCCCCTTTTCTTTCTTCCTATATCCTTCTTTTTTTCCATCCGTTTCTCCTTTTCTTCTTTCTTCTTATATAGTTTCCGTCTCCCCTCCCGCCTTCCTTCACTCATATACTTTTTTTTTTTACCATACCTTGTTTCCTTTCTTTCCTCGCCCCACCATTCCTTCCCTTCCAGTATATTCCAAACAACATAACATAACATAGCATAACACAGGCCAAGTATACACCAAGTTGACGAAATCTGCTTTACTCAGTTCGAATTTGCATTTATATAACATTTCTTTGACAGGCAAGCGCGGTATTAGATGAAGTCGTGTGTGTGTGTGTGTGTGTGTGTGTGTGTGTGTGCACCAGTAAAGATAAAATTTAGTTGAGATAAAGATGGTTATATTCTTATTTACTGTTGCTTCTATCTTTTTTTCTCTTATCTTTTCCTTTTCTTTAATCTTTTACCATCATTTTTTCTTCTTCTTTTTGTGTGCTTCTCGTCAATTTAAACCCCACCCAAGCAGGCAAAATCCACGCAAGAATACGCCAGACATAAGTATTTTTCTGCAGTAATCAAGAAAATCATTATAACACTTTCTTTTTTTTAATTCCTCGCCTCCCCCTCTTACCCCCCTCCCTCCTCCCCCCCCCCTAGGCTCATGTTCCCACAATGCATACATAATTCGGCTGTTTGCGAGATATTTATTGCTCGCTTTTCCTTCCACTTTTCTCTCCCTTTTTTTTTCTTCTTCTTCTTCTTTTTCTTCCTTGGCACGGCCCGGCAAAGCGTATTATAATGAGCCGACAGAAGCAGGGACCCAGAATGCATTATGCCCCGGTCACTCAGGGAAATAACTGTCCCCCCCCCACCCCCTCTCTCTCTCTCTCTCGCTCTCTCTCTCTCTCTCTCTCTCTCGCTCTCGCTCTCGCTTTTGCTTGCTCACTCGCTCGCTCGCTCGCTTTTGCTTGCTCACTCGCTCGCTCGCTCGCCTCCTCCACATTCAACCATCACAGTGAAACATTTGTGAAGCCATTCAGGCACAGTACATGATAATACGCCGCTTCATTTTGCAGTGCCTCCGTCCGACCCGCGTACATTAGCCAGGAAGACTTTGAACCGCGCTTGAAACATTGAAATATACAGCAGCCACAAAGAAGAGAGACTAAATGACTCATGTTTTTTACTTCTTTTTTTTTTGTTCATTTACTTATCTACACATTTTTTATAGGGGCAGTGATTAGTAGGCTTTTTTTATCTCTGTTTTGTTTTCCCCTTGAGCTGCTTCCTTTACTGTAAAAAAAAGTGTGTTGAAACATAGAAACGAAAATGAAGAAAGAATAAAATCACTGACCGGTTTTTCCTGTTATTCTTTTGTTGATTCAGTAAACAATTAAAAACATAAACATTTGAAACGTATAAACCAAAATAAAGAAAGAAAATAAATCATTGAACGGTTTTTCCTTTTTCTTCCTTTGTTGAATCCGTAAACAATTAAACACATAAACAATTGCAGCATATAAACCAAAACAAAGAAAGGAAAAAACTCATTCACCGGTTTTCACTTCTTTTGCTTATTTATACACCAGACTGAAGCTCACCAGTGTTCTGTTGTCAAGGGATCTTTTTCACTACTAACTAAAGATTTTTCACGGAATTCCAGTCGTATGTAAAAAGCACAGACTCGCTATTTTCAAGGTTCAGGATTCCAGTGACAACCATAAAGAAAAACACAAAACCAAGACAATATAGGGAAGAAAATAACTGCAGCCTTTATTAACACATAACTCTCCACCTCCACAAAGAAAAAAAAAGCAAACTCCCAAAGACAACATCAAAAGGAAAACACAACAAACAAGATAACCGGTAAAGAAACAAAGACGAAAACGGAGAATCAGAGGAATAGAGAGAGACAGGAAGGAAGCAAGGAAGGAAGAAGGAAGGAAGGAGGGACCCGAAGAAGAAAGGAATCAAGAAGCGAATTAAAAGGAGACGAAGGGAATGGATCCAACACCTTTCTAATTTTCTGTGATGACATGATGCTACCTGATGCGCGTGTAATGAGAGGAAGGGAAAGACAGAAAGCGATGAAATAGGATAAGAAGGAGGACGTGGAGATGAAAGAAAGAGAAGACAAAAGGGAAGAAGAAGGAAGTGAAGGAGAAAGAGCTGGAAATAAGAGAAGGGAAGAAGAGATGTGAAGATGGCAGAAAGAGAAAAACGAGAAGAAGAGAAGGAGAAGGAGGTGAAGAAGAAAGAGCTGGTGAGGAGGAGGAGGAGGAGGAGCAGTGAAGAGGATAATGGAACAATGAAGACGACGAAGTATAGAAGAAAAAAGAAGAGAAGAAGAAGGAGGAGGAGGAAGGAGCAAAGATTGGATGCAAATAAAGGAAAGAGGGAAGTAGCTGAAACAATGGAAGGAAAGAAAACTACGCGAAAAAGAAGAAAAAGACAATTGAGTTAAGCCTTGAGTGTGTGTGTGTGTGTGTGTGTGTGTGTGTAAGTGAGTGGGTGGGTGTGTGTGCGAGTGCGTGTGTGTGTGCAAAAAAAAAAAAAAATACAGATTGAGGGGCGTAGAGAAAGAAAGATTAATAGGCGTGAACGAAATCTGTGATAGAATAAACGAACATTTGAAAATATAAAAGAGAGGAGAAAAACGACAGAGCAGAAAGATTGATATAACTAAGTAATATGAATGGCAGGACTGACGAGGGAGGCGATAGGGGGATGACTGATTGTGTGTGCGTGTGTGTGTGTGCTTCTGTGTGCGTGTGTGTGTGTGTGTGTGACGGAATAAATAGCCAGGTGATGGATCGATGTTGGGGTGAAGAGAAGACTGACAAAAGGGGAACCGTGGGAGTCTTTTGTTGATTAAAGCAAATGGATGAGGAATAAAAAAAAGGGATAGTAAAGGGTAAAAACGTATCGAGAGAGAGAGAGAGAGAGAGAGAGAGAGAGAGAGAGAGAGAGAGAGAGAGAGAGAGAGAGAGAGAGAGAGAGAGAGAGAGAGAGATATTAGCGATTCAGAAAATAGTATCAGACGCCGTGAGTTTGTAGATTTTAAAGTGGAGGAGAAAAGTTTGTCTTCCACACCTGAATCTATTCCTCGGGGGACTTCTTTAAAGGGTTGGAGGAAGGCGGAACAGGACTCGAGATGAAGAGGCGAAGGCAGGAAGGAAAGAGACCCGAGAAAGAGAGAGAGAGAGACGAAAAACAAAAGAGTGGAAAAAAGACGCGTAACGAAAGGAATGAACGAGGAAAGAGGCTCAAAGATACACTGGAACGAGAGAATGGGAAAGACAGAAAACGAAGAGAAAGGAGAGAGCGCTACGGTTGAGATGATGAGGCGAAGACAGGAAGAAGCGAAGAAGGAAGAAGGAAAACAAGAGATTAAAAGAATGACTCGTTACTCAAGGAATAAATTTAGAAAGAGATTCAAAGATAAACTGAAACAAGAGAATGCGAAAGACAGAAAAGGAGGAAGAGAAAGAAGGGAGTGATACAGAAGAGGGTAAAAAAAATATACAAAGGTAATGCATGCAAGGAGAAGAGGGAAAAAAAGAGTTTGAAAGATGGAGAATGGTGAAGAGGAAGAGACTGTGAATGGAAGCTCTGAACGGGGCAAGAAATGTTTATAAAGGAACGTAAAAACAGTGAGAGGTCAAGGAGAGAGAGAGAGAGAGAGAGAGAGAGAGAGAGAGAGACGTGGGTGAACCAGCTTGCAGTTTCCAGAAAGACGACAGATGGAACGAAAAGCTTAGAAACATTGAACCCTTTTAAAAGAATAATGTTTTCCGTGGAAGCCAAATGCGTAAGAAATAAAACGAAGCAAAAAAAAAAAAAAGAACTCGTAACTTAAACCCTGTGATCCCTTTAAACCTCACCACGACATTCTAAGCCGTTGACTTTTAAGCAAAAATGAAAGAAAGAAAAAATATCGTTATACTTAAATGCGATTAGATTCCCAGTGAGTGGTTTAGAGACTAAGTAGATGATGATGCTCTTATGTGTTACGAAAGGAGTGAGTGATCTCCTTGCTCCTAAACCTGAGGGACAGAAATAGATAGATCGATGGAGGTATATACAGAGAAAAAGAAAGATAGCGAGAGACGAAAATATAGATAGAGAGGTAGATATATAAAGAGAAAGCCACAGACAGCACTCAATACACTCACATAAAGACCACAAAACAGACAGACTCCACACACACGCACTCAGACAGACAGCACACCCAGAGTAGCCAACAAAGAAGGAAGACTGAGCTCGCCTGTTGGAAAGTGGACGCGCTAAATTAATGTAATCGGATGAGTAGCATTAAGAGGAATGACCAGGTAATGGGATGAACAGAGTCTGGAAAGCCCGAGGGGAGGAGGAGAAATGAGAGGAAACTGAAGGCAAAGTTACGAAAGCAGAAAGAAGAGAAGAGAAATCCCATGAGAGATTTTTTTTAGCTGGGAAGAATTAGATTTGTCGGTATTTAGAGTTTAAGGATATTTTTAGAACATGTTAGTTTGATGTTTCTTATCCTTTTTACACCTACGAAGGCAGATGAAAGACGAAACAGAAAGGTATGAAAGAAAACTAAGATGTAAGCGGGTATAAGAATGATATTTTTTTCGCAGAAAGAGAAAAAAATTGAAATTAAAAGTAGAAACAGAGAAGAAAAGAGGAATTGAAAATGGAAATAGAGGAAAAAGAGGAATTTGAAGTAGTAGATGAAAAAAGAGGAACTGAAAGTAAAAGTAGAGAGAAAATAATTGCAAGTAGAAGTAGAGAAAAAAGAAGAATTGAAAGTAGAAATAGAGAAAAACAGAGGAATTGAAAGTAGAAATAGAGGAAAAAAAGGAATTGAAAATGGAAATAGAAAAAATAGGGGAGTTGAAAGTAGAAATAGAGAAAAAAAAGAGGAATTGAAAGTAGAAATAGAGAAAAACAGTGGAATTGAAAATGGAAATATGGAAAAACAGAGGAATTGAAAATGGAAATAGAGAAAAAAAGATGACTTGAAAATGGAAATAGAGAAAAAAGAGGAATTGAAAATGGAAATAGAGAAAAAAGAGGAATAGAAAATGGAAATAGAGAAATAAGAGGAATAAAAAATGGAAATAGAGAAAAAAGAGGAATTGGAAGTAGAAATAGAGAAAAAGAGGAATTGAAAGTAGAAGTAGAGAAAAATAGAGGAATTGAAAATGGAAAAAGAGAGAAAAGAGGAATTGAAAGTAAAAGTAGAGAGAAAAAGAGGGATTGAAAGTAGAAGTAAAGGAAAAAAAGAGGAGTTGCAAGTAGAAGTAGAGAAAAATAGAGAAGTTGAAAGTAGAAACAGAAAAAAAAGAGCAATTGAAACTAGACATAAAAAAAGAGGAACGGAAACTAAAAATCACTGTTGAAGAAAAATACGAAAAACAAAGAAACTGAAAACAAAAATCACTTTAAAAAAAAAATATGAATCACCAACGTCATACCACCAACCGCTCACCGCCCCCACACATTAACCAGCGACCATTCTACCATTCCATTACGTCCCTGCTAAAGAAAAAAACGTCAATCTTAACTTCCAATGCCCATCAAAGAAGTCCGTCCAATTCCCACGTCCAGGTCTCCATTAATGAATCCGGGAGAGGCATTTGGCTATTTCTACTAACCGTGTGGGTGGTTTGATAAATAAATGTTCCTATGGCTGTCTTATTTTGTTTAATCCATAGCTCTTCGTTTAATCACCTCCCTTTGAACACATATCCCCCTTACCCCACCCCCTAGTGGCCTGCTTAAGAGAATACGAGTTCTCTAATGATGATGAGGATGAGAATGATTAGAGAAAAAGGGTGAGATGGGTACCGAGGAAAGAAAAGGATTGAATCACCTGAGAGAAGGACTTTGGAGTGATGTTGATGGTTATGATTTTGAATAGGTACTCTGTGATATCTCCTCCCCCTCTTCCTCCTCCTCCTCTCACCCTCTTCTCCTCACCTCCACCCACAGATACCTTGAATTAAATGTCGTGGGTGGAGGTGAGAGAGAGAGAGAGAGAGAGAGAGAGAGAGAGAGAGAGAGAGAGAGAGAGAGAGAGAGAGAGAGAGAGAGAGAGAGAGAGAGAGAGAGAGAGAGAGAGAGAGAGAGAGAGAGAAAAAAAGAGAGAGAGAGAGAGAGAGAGAGAGAGATCATCAACCCTCACAAAAAAGAAAACCTACCCTAAGGCGCATATTCTCAAACGTTTCGAGGCTTACACACACACACGTCTATATTTGATAAGGCTTTCGTTGAGGTTGTGGATAGAGGTGAGTGTAGTTTTATGAGTCTAGGGATAGTTTGGCGAAGCTTCTGCACCATGACCGTAAAAGAACACTCGGGAAAACCAGACTTTCGTTCCCTCGTTCCTTTCTTTTTCCTGTTTTGATTTATATTGTTTGTTGTTTATCTGCTGCTTTCTCTTCTTCCTTTCATTTCCTCCGCGTCAAAATGTATCGATCTCGTGAGTGGTGTACCGGCGTCTCTACCTTGCCCAGATTTTGATTTTGATGATGATGATGATAATAATAGTAACAATAATAATAATAATAATAATAATAATAATAATAATAATAATAATAATAATAATGATAATGATAATGTGGTGACGTCCGCAGTTCACCAAGTCCTGAAAATGCTAATTGCGACATGAAATTATATCAGAGTATAACTAATTAACTAAAATGTTTTTACATATATTACGGAAACTGGTAGTGCTAATAATGGCCTTGCAACATATAACAACAGATTTTGCTTCCTCTCTCTCTCTCTCTCTCTCTCTCTCTCTCTCTCTCTCTCTCTCTCTCTCTCTCTCTCTCTCTCTCTCTCTCTCATCCGTCCACGTGACCTTCCTTTATCCCAGGTGTTCGTTTGTCCATTTATATGTTTTTCTCCCCTCTTTCTCACCTTGACCTAATCCTTCGTTCACCCCTATAACCTGTTGCCCTTTCCCGAGCCTGTATTCCCTTCGTTCTTAATCTTCTCTTTCCCTTTGGATATATTTTCTCTCCATCTTTTCGTCTTTCCATTCCTTTCATCTTTTCTACTCCAACTATGTATTGCTTTTTCCTCTGTTGCTTTCGTCCGTTCTGCTCTTCTCCATCTTCATTTTCCTCCCTTCCTTTCTTTCTCCGTTATTTTTGTCAGTATTGCAAGTCATCTGCTTACTTCCAATTCTTCATTTGCTTAACCTCAGTTTTTCTCCATTTCGATGTTTTTTTTATATTCTCTCCTTCCCTTCCTTTTTTCTTACCTTCATTGCTTACCTTATCCTCCTCATGTTTCTCCTCCTTCTCCAGTTCTTCTTACTCCTCCTCCTCTTCCTCATGTTTCTCCTCCTTCTCCAGTTCTTCTTACTCCTCCTCCTTTTCCACTGGATCTTTTTTCTCCTCCTCCTCTATTTCCCTTTCTATTTTCCTCTCATATTCTTAGTCATCCTCAGTTCTTCCTTTGCCCTCCTCGCTCTTCTTCTTTCATCTCCTTCCCCTCCTCCTCTTCCTAATCCTCCTTCTCTTACGCTCCCCACTCGCAACCCTCTCCCCCTCCCCCGCCCTGCTGTGTATGCCTCGGGAAACTAAAGCAAGTGGAAGTAAAGCCAACAGCTGGCATATATTTCCCCGCCTCAAGTGAAGGCTTCCAAGACGGGCCGAAAAAATAGAGGGCGAAGGAGCAGGAAAAAAAAAGCTTTACTCCAACTTCCAAAGACCTTGAGAATTTTCACATTTCACCTTCCTGTCCCTTTTCGTGTTTTATGTCTTTGTTGAGAGAGAGAGAGAGAGAGAGAGAGAGAGAGAGAGAGAGAGAGATTTTTTCTCACAATTTTATTAAAGTATGCTAAGTATCTTTATATTTTTTCTATATTATCATATTCATTTAGTCATTTTTGATTTGCTATTCATGTATTTCTTTTTTACACACTATTCAAGCACTTTATGTGTGATTCTCGCTCTTCATTTTATTTGTCTATCCACGCACTTCATATTTTTTATTTTCACCTTTGTATTTCTAGCTTGTTTTTTTTTATATTTCTTGCGATGCATGGTAAAGATATATATGCCTCGGTTGTATATATATTCTAACATTCTTAACAAAATATGGCTCATGGCTACCCTAATTGCAATTAACTCGGCCAAAGAACCGTGATAGTTCATTATATGCTTTACTACATTCTGTCCTGAATAAGTCTTACTTCATCCCATCCTTTGCATCTTTGACAGAACTAGCTACAGTATCGTAATTTCTGTTTCCTCAACTTTCATCATCTTTTAAAATAGTGTCTGAACTAATTATCCTTTATTTTTCTTTATAACCTTTACTTTTTCCTTTTACATTTTCATCATCCACGATCCTCAATACATCTCGTCTGGCCGCGGAGAGGGATGCCGGGGATGCCTGACTCTCACCTGTTAACACCTTGCCCGGCGGCAGGTGTGCAGGCGAGGCAGGCAGATCAAACAGCTAATGCTTGTTTGTGTTTGCATAATGGGATGAGAGCACGTCGTCTGGAGAGAGAGAGAGAGAGAGAGATATTGAAAGAAAATAGATTAAAAAAGTGCACATGGAGAAGTGTAACCATAAAGAAGCCATACACACACACACACACACACACACATAGGTACACACGTTACGAAAACATACAAACAAACCAAATGTCGAGCACTTCGTATTATACTCTCTCTCTCTCTCTCTCTCTCTCTCTCTCTCTCACGGTAGTAATTACAGTGGAGAACCCATATCATTACTAAGGCTGTTTTTTTTTTGTTTTTTTTTTGTCGTTCCCGTTCGTGATGTTGTCTGTTGTTGTTGTTGTTTGTTTGTCCTCGTTCTCGCTGTTGTTGTTTTGTTTGTTTAATTGTTGTTGTTGTTGTTGTTGTTGTTGTTTTGTTGTTACTTGTTGAGTCACTGGACAAAGTCATTAACAACGCGAAAACTTTGTGTTAATTGATGTACTGGCAAGGGAAATTTGTACACACACACACACACAAACACACATACGCACACACGCACATAACTACTAACGTGTGAGCTTGTTCCGAGAGTCAACGTTTGTGTGTGTGTGTATGTGTGTGTGTGTGTGTGTGTGTGTGTGTGTGTGTGTAGGCTTGTGGAGATGATGAAGGGATGCACCAGATGAAAGGGGAGGAGAGGAAAAAGGGTCTGAATGAGAGGGAGAGTAGAAGAGAAAAGGAGACGGGGATTTGAGGAATGCCATGACAAAGCGTTGAGAGAATTGTGAGGAGCGAGACGGAGCGGGGAGGCAAGGACGGCATAAAAAAGAAATAATAAAGAGAAGATGCTTGATGAGATTTAGACGAGGATTGAAGAAAACGGATGCGAGGATAAAGCGGAGGAAGATGAGATAAGAGAGATAAGATGGAGAAAAAGGAAGACTAGAGGGGAATTAAGACTGATGAAGAGGTGGAAACTGAAGGAAGGAAGTAGGTGACATTATGAAAGGTGAACTTGGAGGAAGAAGAGACGTAGGATGGAGAAAAGAGGGAGGGAAAAATTATTATCGATGTGACCCAAACAGATTAAAAATAAGGAGGAAGTTAATATTGATAGAAAACTAAAGAGGAATAGAACTTTGGAATATCCTTTGTATTTATAATAGTGATATCTAACATACCTTAACCAAACCTAGCCTAACCAAACCTAACCAAACCTAACCTAAACAAACCTAACCTAATCTAACATGATCCAACCTAGCCTAACCAA
>NC_066510.1:25978206-26115706 GCF_024679095.1 Eriocheir sinensis | reverse complement strand
AAAGACTGTTCATGTTTCCAAAAAAGACAATATATTCATTAGCTAGATAAACAAAAAATAAATAAAGCAAAAAAAAAAAAAAGAGTAAAAAATATATCAATTTGCTAGCGAGAGAAAAGAAATAAAGAAAAACAGAAGGAAAGAATGAGGAAGAGAGATAAAGAAAGATGTCTAAAGCAAATCAAATGCAACACAATAGACCAAATCACTGGCCCCAAAAAAGAAGGAAAGAAATATTTTGGAAGAGTATGCGTGCTTTCTTTTTTCTTTCCTCGTCATTGAAATCATTGTCCGTCTGCAGTGATTTGGTATTGGAAATAGATGGTGGCCAGACCCTGTGATTTCTGTCTTTCTTTGCCTCCAATATTCTCTCTCTCTCTCAAAAAACGTTGGTAATAACGTGAATATTGTGCAATTGCGTAAAAAATTGCGTTGATTCCAGATTTTTTCCCCCCCCTTTCAACCCCAGCCACCATCAACCACCCCGTACCAATCCTTTCTCTCTACTCCCACGCACACACGCACACCATCACCCAGCCACCCACACCCCTCCACCCAAACCCACCAACACACATATATACTCAACACTCTACACCAACATCATGCAACCAACTTAACATCCCGCCACCTCATCCACTAACCCATCCCCCTCTCCGCAAGCTAAGGCAGGACAGGACTAAGTGCGAGACATAAAAATGCAGATTCATTCCATAAATTTACAAACAAGACGAGAATTGCATGGACACCGCCGCAGCCTCCGCGTGAATTTTGCATCACCTCATGAATAAGTACTTTTTTTCTTGTCGGTGTGTGTGTGTGTGTGTGTGTGTGTGTGTGTGTGTGAGTGTGAGTGACACAGGGACAGAGAGAGAGAGAGAGAGAGAGAGAGAGAGAGAGAGAGAGAGAGAGAGAGAGAGAGAGAGAGAGAGGCTTCCGTTTTTACTTCCATAACAGTCCTACCATTCCACTACTCCGGACAAGAATTGTAAATCCATTAAGAACTCCTTTGTAAGGTTTCCTCTCCCTCGCTCTCTCTCTTTCTCCTTCTTTCTCTGTCTCTGTCTATCCTTCTATCTATCCATGGCTCTGTCTCTCTGTATTTACGTATCTATTTTCATTCTCTTTTTCCCTCCGCGCAACTTTACACCCTCAATAATTCATGCATACAAACGTAGCAAAACAAAGACGAGCTCACAAATACGGAACATGGAAATTACAGTGGAGCGACACACAAAATTTATAATGCGGTTACGTCACTTTTTCTATTTTCATTATATTTCGCCCGCGCTCTTCCGGTCCTCTCATTAGCCGTCGTAACCTGCGTGTCCTTGAGGCTAATTGGGTGTTGGTCCGGGTAGGCGGTCACCTGGAAACACCTGGACAGCGCTGGAGAGAATTAATTACGTTCCCTTTCTCTCGCAGGTCCCCGTAATGAAGAAAGAAAGGAAGAAAAAAAGAATGAAGACAAAGAGAGTTAAAGGTAGTCAGGTCTAGATAGTAACACACACACACACACACACACACACTCACACAGACACATGCAGACGAAGAATGGCGCACGTTACTCTCTTTCTGCCGAACTGCGTGAGTGAGTTATCTCAGCAAAAAAGAACGGAGAGAGAGAGAGAGAGAGAGAGAGAGAGAGAGAGAGAGAGAGAGAGAGAGAGTGGCTGTTTCTCCAGTGATTTCAGATTAAGGTCAATATCTTTCGTTTTGGTGGAGTGCAAGAGTGAAAATCGATGCCTTAGTTGCTCCTTTTTCAGCTGAAACAGGTGTGAGGCGAAGAGGAGGAGGAGGAGAAAGAGAAGGAGAAAGAGAAGGAGGAGGAAGAGGAGGAGAAAGAGAAGGAGGAGGAGGAGGAGGAAGAGAAAGAGAAGAGGAAAAGGAAATGCAAGAAAAAACGAATAAACGGTAAAAGCGAAGTATTTGTGTACAGTATATTTTGTGTAACGTCGAATAGGAAAATAAGAAAGAAAGAAAGCGATATAAAAAGAATAGAACAGAGAATACAAACTCAAATAACAAGAGAATGAAAGACAAACCCAAAAGCAAGACAGCAAAACATCCGAGGGAAATAAATAAAAAAAAATGACGAAACAAAAAACTATATCGGTCAGGAAATGTAACACAGAGCACGGAACGAATGTAAGAAGCCATTGACAACCCTAAACAAAAAGCCACTGAAATCAAAGAACGAGAGAATACAAAACAAATGAAACCCACATCTACATCGGATATTAGACGTAATGCAGGAGACAGAAAATGAGAGACGCTATTGAGAGCGCTAAGCAGGGGAGAGAAGGAAGGCAGGGGGCGGATAGTATAGACATAAAAGGCCTGAGGATTGACGATAAGCGGAGGAAAAGAAGAGGGAAGGAAGGAGGAAGCGAGCGGCGTGTGTGCCGTTGATAGTGCGCGGCGGTAAGAAGGCAGGAAGGAAAAGGCAAGAATGGATATTGCAGAGGAAGCAGTAAAGATATACGATAAGAGAGAGAGAGAGAGAGAGAGAGAGAGAGAGAGAGAGAGAGAGAGAGAGAGAGAGAGAGAGAGAGAGAGAGAGAGAGAGAGAGGGAGAGGGAGAGAGAGTGTTAGTGATAGAGAAAAAGATAGATAGATAGATAGATAAAGAAAAGAAAGATAAAAGGACGAAAGAAATTTTGGAAGAAAAGAAAACGCTGAAGATAGAGATAGACAGATAGACAGACAGATCGTGAGAGAGAAAGAGAAAAAGAAAAATAGACATAAATCGAGAGAAAGAAGGAAAGGTAAGATGGAAATAGATATTGGACGAAAGAAGGAGACGGATGGAGATAGACAGAAAACAGATAAATAGATAGACAGAGAGAGAGAGAGAGAGAGAGAGAGAGAGAGAGAGAGAGAGAGAGAGAGAGAGAGAGAGAGAGAGAGAGAGAGAGAGAGAGAGAGAGAGAGAGAGAGAGAGAGAGAGAGAGAGAGAGAGAGAGAGAGAGAGAGAGAGAGAGAGAGAGAGAGAGAGAGAGAGAGAGAGAGAGAGAGAGAGAGAGAGAGAGAGAGAGAGCATGACCCGGATAGGCTTGTGGGTCACGTAGGCCTCGAAGACATGAATTGGGTGTTGGGTCTTGCCAGGCTCCTAAAGGGACTGAGATTGCAGCCCGATAGGTAAGTTTGCCTCACCCTTACACCTGAGAGAGAGAGAGAGAGAGAGAGAGAGAGAAAAAAGAGAGCAAAGAGAGGAGGTCACAAAGGAGTGGAGGAGAGGAGAGAAAAGAGAAAGAGATGTGGAGGAGAGACATTAAAAGAGAAAAAGGGTTACAGAAAAATAAAGGTAGAGAAAATTGAGAGAGAGAGAGAGAGAGAGAGAGAGAGAGAGAGAGAGAGAGAGAGAGAGAGAGAGAGAGAGAGAGAGAGAGAGAGAGAGAGAGAGAGAGAGAGAGAGAGAGAGAGAGAACCTTAATTAATCCATGTTCAACTTATTTTGGTCACTGTTGTTTCGTATATATCCCGTGTGTGTTTTTTTTATGTTTTCTATTAGGAGTGTATTTGAGTTATCGTTTTTGTCTCCCGTTTAGTTTCTGTTCCCTAATCCGAAAAACTATATATTCATTCATTACTTAATTAACATATTCAAATCATTCATTCGCTTTTCTTGTATTAGTTTTTTTTCATAATTTGTACGTTCATTTTTCTTTCATTCGCTAACACCGTCCCTCACACTAACTCACCCACTCACTAATTTTGTCATTCATTCACTCACAGACTCATGTCTTTGCTCACTCCCCATCTCACTAACTCAATCGCTCACTTATTCTCATTAAGTAATTTATCTACTCACTCGCGTTCACTCGCATTCATTCATTCTCAAGGTGTTATACAGTTTTTTAAGCATTTACTCACTAACCTATTCATTTATATATTTTAAAGATGAATAAAATAAAAGATACGAGATACCATTATGGAACCTAAGGAGTTGGAGGCGGCAGGAAGTTAAGCGGATCATGAAATTGAGGACGTGGAAAGGAAAACTATAAAAAAATAATAATAAAACCAAATATGACTATGAAAATTGTGGCACCAAGGAACTAACTCTGGATCGAGGAAGTATAAAGAAAATATACCGCCCAGTGACCGGACGAAACTAACGATCAGATACTACGAGGAAGAAACAGCGTCTTTGAGGGTCTTAGGCGGCATCGAGAAGACAGCAAGAAACTCCACATTAAGCCGATCAAGGAACCAGGAGAAGATACTAATGAGAAAGGAGAAAGAAAACCGAAATAGCGAAGGTGGGAGAGCAGAGAACGTGTGGCACAGGTCTCAGAAATGGAAGAATTGAACAACGAGTAAAAATTAAAAAGGTAGAGGAGGGAAAAGGAAAATAAGAAGATGAAGTAAAGTATGGAGTAGAAAGCAAAAAGTAGCGAAGACAAACAAGGAAAATACTTTGGAATTTTACCATTTTGAAACTTTTCTTTTTATTCGAGAGAGAGAGAGAGAGAGAGAGAGAGAGAGAGAGAGAGAGAGAGAGAGAGAGAGAGAGAGAGAGAGAGAGAGAGAGAGAGAGAGAGAGAGAATGTGGGGAAACTTAAGGTCCTTGGTAACTTGTAGTAAGAGTTGAGAAGGACATGGAAAAAAAGTGGAAAAGGAACAAGGAGAAAAAGAAGAGAGGAAGAGAGAGAGAGAAGAAAGGATAGAAGAAACAAGAGATAGATAGATAGATAGATAGATAGATAAATAACTAGATAGAAAGACAGATAACTAGATAGAGTGAGTGAGTGAGTGAGTGAGTGAGTGAGCATGGAAAGGCGGTGAATATGAGAGTAGGAGGGAGGGAGGGAACAATGCTGGGGAATGTAAAAGCATGTTGACGCAAACAGAACCGATAGAGAGAGAGAGAGAGAGAGAGAGAGAGAGAGAGAGAGAGAGAGATTAATGTGGCTGTTTGAAGATATTGAGGAGCACGGTCTTAAAGTTTATTATGATGTTTCTCTCTCTCTCTCTCTCTCTCTCTCTCTCTCTCTCTCTCTCCGGTACCGTTATCATGCGGGAAAAAAAGCAAAATTTAGACTCATGGGGAAAACTCTCAAAGCGAAACAAACACAAATGTACAGAAATAGTGACAAAAAAAAAATGTCGAATTTTCACGTTTTTTTTTCCTCCTCTGAATCTCTCTTCTCTGTGTGTGTTTGTTTGTCACGGTCATATTTTTTCCTTTATATTTTCTTATTATTTTTCTATTTTCTGTTTTGTTTTAAGCCTCAGCAGGGTTTTAGTTTTAGTTTTTTCCTCTTTTACGCAGAACGCAGGTAAATAATTAATGTTTTATTTATATGTATTATTGTTTGTCCTGCAGCCGGCGGAGCTTAGGAGAGCATTGAGTGTATGCTTTACCATTATGATTGTTGTCCCTGCTATTATTACTATTATTATTATTATTATTATTATTATTATTGTTATTATTATTATTATTATTATTATTATTATGATTATTATTATTATTATTGTTGTTGGTATTGTTATTGTTATTATCATTATCTTTATTACTACTACTCTTGTTGCTTTTTTACTTAATCTTACACGTATATCAAACCCATTAACATTGAAAAAAGGGTTACTTGTCTTTTCCATATATTTTCATTCCTATCTGTTACTTTATATGTGTAGTACAGTAGTAGTAGTAGTAGTAGCAGTAATAATTGTAGTTGTTGTTGTTGTTGATGTTGTTGTTGTTGTTGTTGTTGTTGTTGTTGTTGTTGATGATGTTGTTGTTGTTGTTGCTGTTGTTGTTATCGGTTTTGTTCTTATCGTTGTTGCTGCTAAATACCTAATCATCTTATAGACGCTCATCATTACCATTAAGAGTTTTGCTGCTCTCTCTCACACACACACAAAAAAAGACAACACAACACACAAAAGCACTTAATATAAAATAATTCAATAAAACAATAAAAAGAAAGCCAACAAAATCAGGGAGAATGAAAAATGCAAGCAGACAAAAAAAAAGACCAAATTGAATTATAAATCGCCACTCTCTGTAGGCTCTCCCCCCGAAAGCGAGTCTCGGCCCTGGCACTGCTGCATTACCTTTAAGGGGGAAAAGTTCAGAGATGAGATCAAAGCCGAGGCTCAGGGATCAGAGGCTCCTCCATAAAGCCGGCGGTAAATATGTGTTTTAGAGGGACGGCGGAGGCGGCTGCTCTTACGGGAGGCTTAAGACAACAATGGAGAATGGAAGGATGGAAGAAAAGAAAGGAAAACGGAAAGAAAGGAAGAAGGGGGATGCTGATAGAAGGGAATGATGGGAGGAAGGAAAACTGAGTAAGAAGGAGAAAAGGAAGAGAATGGAAGGATAGAGAAAAGGGAGCGAAGAAGAAAAGGAGAAGGGAAGGATGGAAGAAAAGAAAGGAAAACGGAAAGAAAGGAAGAAGGGGATGCTGATAGAAGGGAATGATGGGAGGAAGGAAAACTGAGTAAGAAGGAGAAAAGGAAGAGAATGGAAGGATAGAGAAAAGGGAGCGAAGAAGAAAAGGAGAATGGAAGGATGGAAGAAAAGAAAGGAAAACGGGAAGAAAGGAAGAAGGGGGATGCTGATAGAAGGGAATGATGGGAGGAAGGAAAACTGAGTAAGAAGGAGAAAAGGAAGAGAATGGAAGGATAGAGAAAAGGGAGCTTAGAAGAAAAGGAGAAGGGAAGGATGGAAGAAAAGAAAGGAAAACGGAAAGAAAGGAAGAAGGGGATGCTGATAGAAGGGAATGATGGGAGGATGGGAGACAACGAGTAAGAAGGAAAAAAGGAATAGAGAATGGAAGGATAGAGAGAAGGGAGCGAAGAAGAAAATAAGGGATGTTATAGGAGTGGATAGAAGGAATGGAGGAGCTAGGAGGAAGAAAATGGATAGAAAGATGAGAGGAACACAGAATGGAAGGACGGAAGAAAAGAAGCGTAGAAAGGAAGAAAGGAAAGGGATGTTAAAAGAAAGGATTGATGGAAGGTAGGGAGAGTGTGAGGAAAAGGAGAAGGAAGAATGGAAGGGAAAAATGAAGGAAAGAAAGAAATGAGAGGAATAAATCAAGTTATTAGACGTGAATGAAATGAAAGAGGAAAAAATAATGAAAGGAAAAAAAAGAAGAATAGAAGGAAAAAATACGATGTTAAGATGGGAAAGGGAAAAAGAGAAGGAAGAAGGAAAAAAATGGAGACTTAAAAGAAAGGAAGGAAGAAAGGAAATAAGGTAGGGAAGAAAAAGAAGAAAAAGAACAAAGGAAAGGAAAGGAGGAACGATTCTTTCTTTTCTCTTTCTTCCTAAAAATGTTTCTTAAGTTGAATTTAACGTTTTTTTCTATCTTTATTTCTTGGTTTTCTTGCTTTGTTTTCAAGTTTCAACAGTCCATGCAGAAGACGGGAATCATAAGCAGCTTCAATATACATATGTGTGTATGTGTGTGTGTGTGTGTGTGTGTGTGTGTGTGTGTGTGTGTGTGTGTGTGTGTGTGTGTGTGTGTGTGTGTGTGTGTGTACCTGTGCATTCGCGTGTCTCCCTCACTTTGTATTGGTGTTTGTCTGTCTGTGAGTGTGGTGGTTACAATTTCTCGTGTGTGTGTTCCTCTGTTTCTCTATGCTCGTTCTCCTTGCTATTCTCTGTGTCTCAATATCCGCATCAAAGAGGAGGACGAGGTGAGGAAAGCCGCAGCGCTCCATTCAAGGACAACGGCGGCGCGGTGGAGGTAATATTCATTGTCAGGCGCGTCGCTCAGGTGTACCGACGAGGCGCCAGGTGAGGAGAAGGGCGTTCACCTGGGATGGGACGTCTGTTCTGATTACGGCTCGTGTGTGGGTGTTAATCTGTCTTTTGTTTTTGTTTGTATGTTTGTGTGTTTGTTTTGTGTTGTTAATTCGTGTGGGTGGGTGTGGGTGTGATTTTTTTTTACGTTTAGGAGTGTTAGTTTTGTTTTGTTTTGATTTTTGGTGTTGTTGTTATTGGGTTGCTTGTTATTTTTCTCGTTAGTTGTGTTTGTGTATGCGGGGTGGAGTGTAAGTGTCAATAAACTAACTAACTAACTACTCTATGGGGAAGGTAAGTGCATAGGGGAGAGGGGGAAAGAGTGTGTGTGAGGGGTTTAGTGGGTGAGTGTGTGCGTGTGTGCGTGTGTGTGGGGGGGGGGGGGGGTGCAAGTGCGGTATCAAAATCCGCAGTCGACTCCCTCATAACAGTTTGCAACACTTCACAGCACAAGCAGGCATGTATAATCGCTTCGAGGAACACCCATTCACACCCTCCGTCATTCTCTCTCCTCTTCTCCTCTTCCCTCCTTCCTTCCTTCCTTCCTTCCTTCTCGTTTTCAGCTCCTCTCAGTAATCGCATTGCACGCCACGCCTCCACTTCGTTCGCCGCTGCTTCATATAACAAATTCGCGAGTCCAACTTCGAGTCATTTGGGGGGCTTCTGTGTTAACGTAAATTATGGGAGTTTCCGGTAAGAAGATTAATACGGTGCCTCGTGGGTGTGTTTTAAGCGAATTGAATTTCAGCAAGATAGAGTTCATTTGTAAATTAAATATCCGAGGCGCCAGATTTAATAAGGTAATAAGAGGTGCGTTTGTAGGATATGAAGGAACTATTTATTTCTTGTTTGTTTTTTATTATTTATCCATTTTTTTTTTTTTTTTTTTTTTTACTTTTTATTTTGATATTTTTATTGTTTGTGTTGTAACTCATTAAACGTTTGATTGTTCTTCTTGGTGACGATATTTTTTCTCTCTTTAGAATCACATTACATTCATTTTTTTCAACTTGACACTGAAACGAGATAAATCATGGACAGAAAAATAAAAATAGATATTGAAAAAAAAAATTACGTGTTTCCGAAAAGAACACTGGAGTTGAAATCAAATGAAAACAATTACTCTTTTCTACACTAGGAATTACAAACTAAGACCGAAGCATCGTGTCATCTTTTATATCAGTGCTAAATGTCAACGTTTAACTCACTCTTCTGAATTAGCGTGTTTTTTGTAGTTTTCTTTATTCATGCTCGACGCCACAACATTAACAACCATCAGTGAATCGTATATCTCTTCTCTTATAAATGTTCAGATCAAAATACTGCGATATACTCCACTTATAGATTGTTATCCTGTAAAATTGTGTAAATATGTATAACCCATTAACCGTAAGTCTAAGAGGGATTTGGAAACGTACAAAAACTGACTATATTCAAATAATGATTAAGAATAAGAAATCAACGTGGGCTGGCCGTATCATGCGTAAAAATGACAACGAATAGGCAACCCAAGAAACAGTGTGGCAACCTTGGGAATGTAGACGCCAAAGCAGACAGGGGAGGCATTCGGAAAGATGGAATTTGAACCTTTGTCGGAACAGTATGGAGTACACTAACAAAACAAAAAAACGCGAAGGATGTAAGGAAAGGCTTTTGTCCTGCAGTGGGAATATTTTACTGCAAGCATATGAGGATAGCAGAATTATTATTATTATTAGTAGTAGTAGTAGTAGTAGAATAACAGTGAGAAAAGTAGTAGTAGTAGTAGTAGTAGCAGTAGCAGTAGCAGTAGTAGTAGTAGTAGGAGGAGGAGGAGAAGGAGGAGGAGGAGGAGGAGGACCAGCAGCAACAGTAACGATGAGAAAACTAAAATAATTCCAGGTTTAAAAAGTTTTGCTGAGGAGAAAATTATACAGTATTACGTGCGTCCAAGTGAACAGATTTTCGTCCATGCTGGCTTATGGCGAGTCACGTCCCAGCTTCCCCGCGCCTCCGCCTCCGCCGCCGTGCACCTCGCCCTCCCCAGACACCTCGACACACTCACCGGCCCTGATAACCTCTGCCTCTACTCACTTTCCCTTATACATTTTTGCTGTTCTTTCTACCTCCTCCCCCACCCCCACCCCTGCCCCTTTCCATGTTTCCCCTCACCTTTCCAAAACTTTACCTTCCCTTCACCTTTCACTAATTCCATCTATCTATTCCTACCTATCATTTCCCTCTCACCTTCCTAAGATTTTTTTGTCTCTCCTCCCTTACTTTCCCTTTTTAAACGCTCTCCCTACCTCTTTTTCTACCTCTCACTCTTCCCTCTCATCTTTTCCCTCACCTTTCCAAAACTCTACCTTCATATCACCTTTCACTAGTCACTCTCTCTCTTCCACACCTGTCTCATCTTCCCCTCACCTTCCTAAGTTTCCGCTCCCTACCATTACCGTCCATTTAAACGCTCTCGCTGTCGTTCTGTCTAACTCTATGCCTTCCCCACCCCATGTTTCCCCTTACTTCTCCAAAACACTACCTTCCCTAACCTTTCACCAGCCTCACTGCCTCCAAACCAGTCTCATCTTCCCCTCACCTCCCGACGTTTATTCTCCCTAACCTTACCTTCTCCTTATAAACACTCGCTGCCCTTCTGTCTACCTCTGATTCCCCCATATTTAACCTCACCTCTTCGAAACTATATCTTCCTTAACCTTTCACCAGTCCCCTAACCCTAACCCGTCTCATCTTCCCCTCACCTCCCGACGTTTCCTCTCCCCTTACCTTCTCTTCAAACACAAGTCATTTCGTATAGATGCAAGACTTACTCCTAGAGGTCATATTCTTAAACATTTCGGGGTTTTCACATCCATATTTGATAAGGCTCTGATTGGAGTTGTGGGCATTTCCATGGATAGTTTTATGAGCCTAGGGATAGTTTGAGAAGGCTTCCGCGTTGTGAACGTTAAAAACACTCATGAGAACCCGATTAGTTGCTTTTTGGACTTTGGAAATAGTTCATGTTTTGGAAATAGTTTGGAAATAGTTTGGAAAGAGTTGATGTTTTCGAAATAGTTTGGAAATAGATTGGAAATGGTTGATGTTTTCGAAATAGTTTGGAAATAGTTTGGAAATAGTTGATGTTTTCGAAATAGTTTGGAAATAGTTTGGAAATAGTTGATGTTTTCGAACTAGTTTGGAAATAGTTTGGAAATAGTTGATGTTTTCGAAATAGTTTGGAAATAGTTTGGAAATAGTTGATGTTTTCGAACTAGTTTGGAAATAGTTTGGAAATAGCTTGGAAATAGTTTGGAAATAGTTTGGAAATGGTTTGGAAATGGTTTGGAAATGGTTTGGAAATGGTTTGGAAATGGTTTGGAAATGGTTTGGAAATAGTTTGGAAATAGTTTGGAAATGGTTTGGAAATGGTTTGGAAATAGTTTGGAAATAGTTTGGAAATGGTTTGGAAATAGTTTGGAAATTGTTTGGAAATAGTTTGGAAATAGCTAGGAAATAGTTTGGAAATAGTTTGGAAATAGTTTTGGAAATAGTTGATGTATTGGAAATAGTTGATGTTAAAGGATGAGATGATGAAATAATGAGAATACCGACCTTAGATTCGTATAGATGAAAGACTTACCTAGCGGCGTCTCTTCATCTCTCACTATTTTGCAGCAACGACAGACATAACCAACAGAAAAAAAAATACTGTTGGCTATGAGAAATGTGGTGCTTCATTTTATCTTTAATTTGTTGCTGCATCGGTTCGGCGGAGTAAAGAACGCAGGACATAAACAACAGGGATAAAAAAAAAAGTATATTTATGTCGGTAACGGGTAGGAAGGACGCTTTCAGTAAATCGCAAGAGAATTTATGGCTACCGAGGGCTGTAGTTTCGCCGAGATCTTTATGTAGCTTCACTCAGCACTCACGCAGATGGAAAACAAATTGCACAACGCCAAGACGAGACTTCAAAGCGGAGGTTCTCGTCTGTCGCTGAGGACGGATGGGAAACAGCGCCACCAGCCTCTGTAAAACGCAACTTCTGTGGAAGGAAAAAGTTCAGCGATTATTTTCAGTCTAGTCTTTCACCTCCGTCTTCCGCCACTGTCTCCTTTCGCATTTTTTAATCTTCATGGTGTTCCCAGCTATGAAACGGAGGGGAGAATGAGGAAAGGAAACGTCTGCATGAGGGAGAGAGAGAGATAGTGAATGAGAGAGACAGAGAGAGAGGTAGACTATCAAGCAAATCAAAATATTACACACCCTTCACAATCAACGTCAGACTGCGATGAGAATAAGCGGTATGTTCCCTCTTAATTAAGCGGCCGCTGTCTCGTAAACTCATACAACCTCAAGTGGAAGAAGAGTTAGTTACCCAAGCGCTCCTGAAAAACGGCCCTCGATGCCTTTGTTCGTAGGTTTCCCGGAAGCATGAAAACCCAGTCAACGGCTACATATGTGCTGGTTTAGATGTGGGCAAAGGTGCGTGTGTGGGGATAAAGAAAGGGGTGCTAGCGTGGGTGTGGGGACTGGTGTGGGTGTGTATGGGTATGGGAGGCTGGTGTGTCTGTCTGTATCTCGGTGTGGGCGTGTTGAGGCCTTATATTGATGGGTAGGGAGCTGGAGGGAGTGTGTGGGTTTGTGGAGAGACATGGTTTAGTGTATGTCTGTGCGGTGGGGGCCTTGTGTTGGTGCAGGAGGGTGGTGTAAGTATGTGGGTTCGTGAGGGAATGATCCAGGCTCGGCGTACATGTAAGAGTGTATCAGTGTAGATAGACTTGTGTTCCTTGTGTTCGTGTGCAAGAAGCCGCCGGTCAAGTAAAACACATCAACAGGCAGGTCAAACAAGTGTGTCCATTAGAGTTATTGTACGTCAGGGACATTGCGGGTTTCTGGACACAACTTTAGGGCTGCCGCGGGGCCTACAGGGGTACCAAGGGGTGAGCAGGATGGCAGGAATGACCCGCCTTCCCCGAAACCATCTCGTAAGGTGTGGAGGAATATGGGCGCCGGCTGGGAAACGTCGCTCGCTGCTCCATACCCGGTAAACGTCCAGAAAGTGTTTTTTGTTGCCTTTACGTGACGAAAAAGAAGAAAAGGAAGTCAATGAAGTAGGTTTTCCATGGTTCTGAAAAGCTCACACAGCGCTTCACACGGAGTAAGGCTAGCAGTTTCGTTCCATCTGAGTCAAGAAAGATCACACCTTAGGTCACAGAAGGGAGTTGAAAGAGGCTTACTTCACTCGTTTCAAGAGAGGTCGCATTCAGAAGGAGAAAGCAGGAGAAGCATGTTTTACCTTACCCAAGAAAAATGCGAAATCAGGTACCGATCTTAGACTACAGCAATTACTCACCAACCTAAGAGTATTGATTAAGGGAGGGAGAAAAAAGGAGAACAAAATGAGATCTGCAAATATAGAAGAAGGTTTTTTTTCTACCGTCTTTTATCCTGGACGGGAAAAATTAAGTTTGTTTACTAATAAAAACGAACACCATAAAAGAAAATAATAATAATAATATTTTTTTACAGCAGAGGAGACAGTGGAAGGGCGTAAAAAAAAATAATAATAATGAAAAAAAAAAAAACGCTACTTACTGCTCTTAAATTGCATATATAAAAAAGAATTGATCCTCAGACTCCACCCCTTGCCTCTAACAACGGATACAATAACGAACGCCTCTACAAAGAACGGCCTATCGCCCCTGGCCCCCCCCCCCCCCCCGCGGCCGTTACCTCACCTTCCGGATGCGTCAGACGGCGGCGGAGTGGCTGCAGGCGGCGCGTTACCTTTGTGTCAGCTCGTCACTTTTCATGTCCCGCCGTGCCGCCTGTTGACATTTGTGTTGCGAAAGGCTAAGTGTGAAAGCATGATGGACGGGGCGCTGAGTGGCGGACTGTGATGGCTGTGGGAGTGTCCGGGTGACTGACTGACTGACTGACTGACTGATGACCGGCAGATGCACTGATTTTCTGAAGACCTAAGCGGATGGAAGGTTGATTTGTTAAGTGGCTCGGTGGAACGGTGGCGGACTGACTGAATACCGGAGTGGATGAAAGGATGGGTGAGTGATTGACTGACTCTTTGACTATTTGACTGACTGACTGACTGATTGACTTACAAACTGACTGACAAACTGACTGACTAATTGACTTACTGACTGGCTGACTGACTGAATACCGGTATGAATGAAAGGATGGGTGATTGATTTACTGACTGACTATCTGACTGACTGACTGATTAACTGCCTGCCTGATTGACTTAAAAACTGACTGACAAACTGACTAACTAATTGACTGACTGACTAAATGAGCGAATGAGTGCTTGAGTGAATGGCAAACTCTATAGATTACTAATTAACTCACGATCCAAAAGACTGACTGAATGACTGGTTGGCTAATTGACTGAATGACTAAAGTGCTGACTGACTAACTGGCTGGCAGGATGACGGGCTACCTAGCTACGTGACACTAAACACAATATCCACTCGAGGGTAAGGAGAGGTGGATGCGCCCGATATCACGAATAGGAGAGGAGGGGCGCGGCGGGTCCCCTAAAGTGCTCACGATTAAACTGTAAGCTCTGTCAATACCATTTTTTTGTATATAACGCACAGCGGCTTAGATTACAAAAAAATATTAATTGTAGTTTTAATATTTTAGATTAGCTTATGATTAGGCATAATGCATATTTTCTAACACTCATTTATTTTATTTGTCTAGGTTTAAGCAATACAAATATGAAGAAACTGATTATAGAAACAGTCAAATAGTAATAGTAGTAGTAGTAGTAGTAGTAGTAGTAGTAGTAGTAGTAGTAGTAGTAGTAGTAGTAGTAGTAGTAGTAGTAGTAGTAATAGTAGTAGTAGTAGTAGTAGTAGTAGTAGTAGTAATAGTAGTAGTAGTAGTAGTAGTAGTAGTAGTAGTAGTAGTAGTAGTAGTAGTAGTAGTAGTAGTAGTAGTAGTAGTAGTAGTAGTAGCAGTAGTAGTAGTAGTATAAATAGGAGCAGCAGCAGCAATTTGTATTAATAGGAGTGATAGAAAAAGCACAATCCGCATCAGCGACAGCAGCAGCAAATTACACACGATTGAAGTACCAATAATTAAGCTTAGCAGAGTAGAAAACTGATTCATACAACACTCACTCATCAACACCCACCTGCCCACCTTGCCTCATTTCACCTCTCCTCATCTCACCCTCCCTCCTCACCCCACCTGCCAAGCCCACATCCCCCCATCTCGCTTCTCCTCACCTAACCTAACCTAACCTACCTCACCTTACTCCACCTCACCTCACCTAACTTAACCTAGCCTAAAATCACCTCACTTCACCTCACCACTTCTTACGTCATCCCACCTCACCTCAACTTCCCTCAACTCACCTCACCCCACCTCACCTTACCTACCTAAGCTCACCACCTCACCTGCCTACACCTCCTCACCCCTTCTCCCCCCCCACCGCCCTTCACCTTCCTCACGTTACCTGCCGCCCTGCCTCCTACGTTCACCTGAGAGTTATTGCCTTTGGCTCCGCACGGTTAATTAATAATGTCCAGTATTTGCCAACTCTCCGCGTGTATTAACCGGCGGACCCTCGACCAGGTGATTCAGTGACCGGGCTGGATTTACAACAGGCGTGCGGGTCCTCTCTTTGTGGGTGGGGGGGAGGGGGGATGGCTTTCTCTTTCTCCTTCTAATGATGCGTGTTTTTTTTTTTTCGTGTTAGGGGTTGATTGAAGAGAATGGTTTGTGTTTTTGTTGTTTTTGTTGTTATTGATGCTGTTTTATTGTAAGTATTAGTAATAGTAGGAAAGTAAATGGAGGTCTTTTTTTGCATTATTTTATTCTTTCTGCCTTTGAGCTGCCTCCTTGACCATAAAAAAGTAGTTGCAGTCGTAGTCGTAGTTTTAGTAGTAGTAGTAGTAGTAGTAGTAGTAGTAGTAGTAAATGCTGTAATCGAATCTTTCTGGCACGTGTGCATATTATTTTTAATGCTGAAAGAAACCCTTCTGAGTATTTTTTTTTTCATTTCATATATACGAATATTTAACTTATCATAACCAAGAGAAAGAAACCGAGAAATAAACCTGAACACTAACACCTCCTCATATGTGTCTTATCACTAATGAGACCGAAAAAAAAACGGGAAAAAAATGAGGAAAGACTAGCCAACAGGTGTAGCAAGTGTAGTCTTTTTTCCCCGAGTTCCTCCCTCTTGGTTAGCCGCGGCGAGTCAGCGGCGCGTCGGAGTTATAATAAGTTATCACCCACCGCCGGAAACACACACTGACTGACGACTTTAATTAAAACTTGAGTCACCCGCAGCATGGGCAAGCACTAGCCCGTCCCCTTCCTCCACCTTCTCCTCCCCTCCCCTTTCCAAGCACCCTGCCTGAGCTGCCTCCTCCTCTCTCTCTCTCTCCCTCTCCCACACCCACACGTGGAACTAGATGCCGCGGGGACACTCGGACCAAACTTATTTCGTGACCCAGAAACGGTGAGAAGGGTGACAGCAGAACGCTTGGTCCCTCCCTCTTCCAGCTTTCTTTCTCTCCTTTCCCTTCTTTTCATTTTTGGACCATGGGACGAAGAGGTAAGGATATTTTGGTTACATCTACTTTCCTTCCTCTCCCTCTTCCTTTCTACTTTCTTTCCTTTTCTACTTTTCATTTTGGGTGGAAAGTCGGACGAAGAAAAAATATAGCATGGTCACTTCTACTGTCCGTCATCTTTCTCCTCTTCTTTTCATTTGGGGAACCATAGGAGTTAAAAAAAATAGTGCATGGTCCCTCCTCCTTCTGTCTTTCCTTCCTTTCCTTCCTCTTCTTTTCATTTGGCGGGACCATGAGAGAAAAAGATGCATGTTCGACTTTCTTTCTTTTTTTTCTTTTTTCTTTTTCTTTGCCCTGCACTTCCTAGTATTTTTGGTCATTTTTTTCCTTCTTCCGAGTTCTTTCTGGCGCGTCCCAAGTCTTATTAAACGACACCAGGAATTCATTGTGTTTGCTGTGCGAGTCTTTCGTGGCAACATATTGTAAGATTCTCTCAAATTTTTCACGTTATTAGTGGTTGCCGGAAAAGTACGAAACCATGGCGACTGAGCTGAACCATGAACGCGTGAACCGACCCTTGTGTTAGAAGCTTATTACAGACAGACAGACAGACAGACAGACAGGAGGACAGTCGTGTTGGCAAATTCATTCCTCACTATTTTTTTTTCTATTTTCAAATTAGAAAATGCCATGATGTGTTGCCGTATGTATGTGTTCCTGACGTCCGTACGAAGTCTATATTAAGATTTCATACCAAGTCGTCGCTCGCTCACCCTTCCCTCACCTCTGTCTTTCTGTCCCTCCCTGTCCTCACGCCTAATTTTTCTTTTCCGCCGGAGACTTTTCAATTTTCGGACTTTTTTTTACATTTCTTTTTTTTTCTTCCTCGACTTATTTTGATTCCAGCGTCGAACTCCCTCCCTCCCTCCCTCGTCACGGCCTCGCCTCGCACTTGTTTTGCTTTCGGTTCTTTTGATTTTTTTTCCTCCATTTTCTTTCCTTTTTCCGCAGTGGGTGACCTTGACCTCAGCGCCAAGGTTCGGCCTACACAGGGGACAGGAGGAGAGGCGGTGGAGGAGGAGAAGGAGGAGGAGGAGGAGAATGAGCAAGAGAAGCTGCAGAAAGAGGAAGAATGAAGAGAAGTGGAGGGAAAAGGAAGTGGAGGAGAAGGAGGAGGAGGAGGAAAAGTAGCAGGAAAAGGAGGAAAAGGAGGAAAACCTGTAAGAAGAAAAAGATTGAAAAAGAGAAGCTGGAAGAGGAGGAGGAACAAGGGCAAAAGAAGTAGGAAAAGAAAAGAGAGCGAGAGAAAAACAGAAACTAGCGGACGAAACGAAAGAGGAAGAAGTAGAGGAGAAGCAGGAAAGGAGGAAGAGAAACAGGCAAAGCAGTGGAAGGAGAAGAAGGAAGGAAGAGGAGACAGAGAGAAGGAAAAAGTGATAGCATAAAATAACGTCCCAATTGTTGCTTAACTGAAAGAGAAATAGACGCGGGGAAGCCAGGAAAGTCTCGGCATTATTCACGGCATACATTATTTTCGGAGTCTCCCTTTCGCATGCGCTTCTTCTTCTTTACTTCGATGTCGTTTCCCATTTTCTGTTCGCCCAGTCAGCGTTGCCAAATTATCGTACTCATCGCATTACATTTTCGTAGTTTCTGACCGATACCTGTAGCAAAAAAGAATAAAAACCATCAATATGTAACTGCTTTAACGATAACTTTAAATTTCTATCGTTATGTGTGTGGTTACGACAGTCGTGGAGCCTAATAATGATAAATGCGATGCTCAGAGTACGACAATTTGGCAACGCTGCTTCCAGTCCACTCCAGTCCAGTAGTAGGCGTGGGATAGGCCTCTGTACCGGCTCCCACTGCGTTGTACTGGTGTTCATTCTTCCTCTTGTTATTACTATTTTGTTATTCTTTTGTTTCCGCCCTTACCAAAGTACCCCATTTACCATTTTCTTTCATTGCTCGGTATATGAGGATTTTTTTTCTAAGTCCTTCCTATTCACAAAGGTCCTATTCTCATCCTTTACTCCTATTTAGAGTCATAGAATTAGGAGAGATTGCCCAGTTTGATCAAAGACGTCATGTTGTTACTAAAATATTCGTGGGTAATTGAAGTTGATGCTGGTATAATTCTGTTTCTTTTTTTGTTTTTGTTTTGTTTTTGTGTGTGTGTGATTTTGGTCTCTTCAGGATCTCGGAGAAGTACCTAGAGCAATTTTTAGAGGATTTTTTTATAAGTTCTTCCTATCCACAATGCTTCTATTCACATCCTCCATTCCTATCCTTAAATCTCCAGCTATCCTATCCTATTCTATCCTATTATAGTCTTAAATCTCCTTCTCCAATCCTATCCGCAAAATTCAGTTCTGGTCGTGGTGGTGACGATGATGGTGTAAACTGAACGGCTATTGGCTGATTGATATATGTCACGTGATCAGTCTCCACCAATCAGCGTCAGAGGGAGGACTGAGGCCGAGGCTTGGGAACGTATTTTTAAACATTTCGACGCCCAAGTTCACATATTTGACAGAGCTTTCGTATGATCTTGGGGCGCTTCCAGGAGTACTCTTATGACCCTGGAGGTAGTTTGACCCTTCTTCTGTACCATGAACCTAATAAGACCTTCATTAGAACCCGATTGATCCTTTCTTTGACCTTTAGAAACATCTGATGTGAGAAACGAAGGTGTTATATAATATCGACATTGGTGTTATGGGGACGCCGGAACGAGTCATGATTATTCTCGTACAATAAATTTATCGTCCGCCAAGACCCAAACTAAAATGTGTCGTTGTTTTCTCCGTACGCCAGGGAAATTAAGCTGATTTTTTTTTTAACCAGTGTTCGTTGTTTTTTTTAATTACCCTGTGGTCGTTTTTTTATTACAATGTGTTCGGATCCTATGTCGTACAGGCTCTGGGTCGAGAGTGTTATTGGAGTACATGGGTCCGGGTTAGAGTTCTTTACGTCCCTCCGTTCGTTCCCGTCACCTGGGGAACGGAAGGCGCGGGATGATGAGCCCTCGTGATCTGCCTTGGGACTGGAGACAGGTGGTAGTTATTGTTTTCAGTCCCAAGTTATCTGACCCGCTTCACCAGGCCCATCTCATTTGTTTTAATTATTTTGTTTATTTTCATTTGTTTATCCTTTTATCTTCCATTCTTTCTCTTCCTCTAGTTATTATTTGTACGTATTCATTTCCTCAGTTTCCATTCTTTCTCGATTTCATTATATTTCCTCCATTTCCTTTCTCGTCTAGTCTAATTTTCTCTGCCTTCCTCTTTCTCTGGTTCACTCTCCTTCGTACTCCCTTTCTCTCTTTCTCGCTTTACTCTTCTTTAGATTCTTTTGCTCTCTCTTATTCTTCATTTTTTTTTACAACAAAGGAGGCAGCTCAAGGGCACACAAAAAAAAGAAAACAATAATAAAAAAAAGCCCGCTACTCGCTGCTCCTCATTGCGTCCGTTCTTTCAACTATTATTTTTATTCTCTCTTCATCTTTGAACATTCTATTTATTTCTCTCTTTCCCATCCGCTCCTTTAACTTTTGTGTGTGTGTGTTTGGTTAAGCGTCATGGGAGAACATCGGACGAAGATTAACCGGCGTTAGAACCTGGCTATGGAACGAGTCTCTTAAGGACGCTACCCCCTAAAGAACTGCCCTGATGTAGCTTATGCCCCTGGGGGAATATAGGCGACACACTTTCTCTCTCTCTCTCTCATCTTTTTTCTTGCTTTTTTTCTTTTCGATTTTTCTCTCTCTCTCTTTCCCTCACTTTAATTCTCTACCCGTATTCCGTGTTTTATTTTCTCTTTTTATTATTTTTTTGCTCTTTTTTCCTGATTTTATTCCTTATCTCTCCACTTACTTCTTTTCTCGTTCCTCTAATTTCTTTTTCTCTTATTTTCTTTTCTCCTTGTTTTCTTTTTTTCTTTACTTTTTTAATTCTTTTCCCTTTTCACTTCACTCGTTTACTTTCTCTTACTTTTCCTTTTCTTTTCTCTCTCTTACTTCTCTCACTCTTACTCTCCCCCTTTCTCTTTTGTTTAGTCTTCTACCCCAGGAATAATACCCGTTGCGTTTCCCTTTCTCTCTCTCTTTCTTTCTCTTTTTTTATTCCTTTTCTCCCTTCCTCTCATCCGCCTTCCTGCCTCCTGGGTTTTTTTTTTTCTTTCTTTCAATCCTGTTAACGCTATTTTTTCAGTCAATTATTTCCTTCTAGTTTTTCTTTCTTTGTTTATCCGTAATTAATTTTGCTTACAAAGAGCGAAAGGCCTAGTGTTTGTGATTTTTTTTCTTTTTCGTGTGTGTGTGTGTGTGTGTGTGTGTGTGTGTGTTTGAAGGTTATAACAAAAAATAATACTACGCTTCTTCTCTTTATTTTTAACTATTTAGTGTTCATCCATTTATTGTTCATTGTTCTCTAAAGTTTTTGTGTATAGTAAATTACTCTTTATTTATATGATGTTGGTATATGCATCATCCTTTATTTGTTTGCTAGAATTATTCTGTCTGTCAGCTTTAATTCCTTTCATAAACATTACTTTTCTCCGCTTGGGATTAACGTTGACCCTCTAATGAGCTAATTGTCTCGTTCCTTTACGGTATAGTCTCGTTACCTGACCTATCAACGCTTCCTTAATCTGTGCTACATTGTGAACTCCTTAAGACTCGTAGAAAAAATGCATCGTTACTTCTCTCGAAACATTTGCCTACCTTTTACTTCAGTTTTTGAGTATGTCACTTTAATTCAGCACACACAAACTTAGAGAATTATGCATCGTTCCCTTCCTTGAAATATTAACGTGCATCTTACTTTATACATCTGGTAAATTACTTCAAACACAGTGTCACTAACTTGTGGAATAATGCATACTTGACTTCCTCGCAATACTTACATGGCTTTTCTCTATATCTGAGTAGTAAATAACATCAAACACAGAATCGTAAACTTGTAAAATAATATATCAATCCCTCTCTCGAAATAATAACATACATTTTTCACTATATATAAATAAATATATATATATATATATATATATATATATATATATATATATATATATATATATATATATATATATATATATATATATATATATATATATATATTTTTTTTTTTTTTAGTAAACCGCTTCAAACAACGTTATGAGCTTTTGAAACTGAAAACGCTCATCCAAAAAACTCTTATAAATCAGGAACCACCTCTTCCTTTTCTCTATATCTCAGTCGTAAATAACTTCAAATACAGAGTCGTAAACTTGTAAAATAATATATCTATCCCTCTCTCGAAATACTAACATACACTTTTCACTATATTTTCTTTCTACTAAACCACTTAAAACAACTTTATGAGCGTTTGAAACTGAACACACTCATCTAAAAAACTCTTATAAAACATGAACCACCACTAGAAAACGACATACAAAAAAAATAGATAAAAAAAAAGATAAATAGATCAGCACATTGGGGTGGCGAAAACGGATGAACAAGTGAATGGGTGGATGAGCCAATAGATAGGTGGATCGATAGATAGATAGACGGAAAACGCGCATTCAGGACATAAGAGTGTGCTATTTGGCCGGCAATAAAAGCGTGAAGCACCATTTTTTTAGCAGTAAAGGCAAGGAGGGCATGAATATATGATCTTTAGCGGGAGTTATTGGCAGTGGGAATGGTGGGAATAGGAATGGGCGAGGCGACGACGACGGGAGGACTCCGAGGGCCGCGTGGGAATGGGGACTCACACCGTTGCTAGGTTATCGTACTCAGAACATCGTATCGTATTTATCGGTTTCTGCTCCATAACTATTGCCAAGACACACCAGTAATTAATCATTTTAACGATAACTATATATAAAGTACGTTATTTGTGTGGAAGAGATGTTTTTTAAGTCGGAAATCAGCAGACATAAGAGGCTGGGTACGATAATTTGGCAACGTTGATGGGGAGGAAGTGATAGATAGATAGAGAGAGAGTGGGAGAGAGAGAGTTACCAAGAAACACCAACAATCAACCATTTTAACGATAACTAAATATGAAGCCGGTTATTTGGGTGGAAGAGATGTTTTTAGGGTCGGAAATCGCCAGACATAAGAGGCTGAGTACGACAATTTGACAACATTGAATTGGGGAGGAAGAGATAGATAGATAGAGAGGGAGAGAGAGAGAGAGAGAGAGAGTTAACAGTGAGGAAGTGAAGTGACCTGTATTCCTTTCCTATTCCTCCTTCCGGCGCCATATTTTTTTTACAACAAAGGAGACAGCTCAAGGGTACAAAAAGAAGGAAACAATAATAAAAAAAAACGCTACTCGCTGCTCCTAAAAAGAATCCAAAGAGGTGGCCGTAGGAGAGATCCGACCCTGCAATTGCGTCGCCAGGAACAGAATGCCCCGATAAGCATCACCAATCATCCTCCTTCCTCCCTTTCATCCCTGTTTCCATTTTATCCCATTTGTGTATTCGCCTTCCTCTTTTCCTTTCTTTCGTCGATTTTTCCCTCACTTCCTCGTCTCCTTTTCCCCCATTCTCACCAACTTCCTCTCCTCTTTATTTCTCCCTCTTTTTTTTCCTCATTTTTTGGTTATGTTCTCTCTCCGTGTCCTTTATTTATCATCCTCTCTTTCTTGCTTTCATATTCTCTCTCTCTCTCTCTCTCTCTCTCTCTCTCTCTCTCTCTCTCTCTCTCTCTCGCTAGCACACCCACACACTCTCTATCTCTCTCTCTCTCTCTCTCTCTCTCTCTCTCTCTCTCTCTCTCTCTCTCTCTCTCTCTCTCTCTCTCTCTCTCTCTCTCTCTCTCTCTCTCTCTCTCTCTCTCTCATTTTCCTTTTTCCCATTTCCACCATCCTCTTTCTTTCTCACGTTCCCCTTTTTCTCCCCTTGTATCCATTTTTATGCCATTTTTGTATTCGTCTCCCCTTCCTTTCTTTTTTTTTCTTCTCTCTTTCTCACTCTCCTTCCTCCCATTCCCACCATTCTCTCCTCTTCCTCACTTTCCTCCTGTTTCCATTCTTCCCGTTCTTTTGAATTCCTCTCCCCTTTCTTTCTTTCGTTCGTTGATTATTCTTTTCCTTCCTCGTTTCCCTCTCTTTTTCAAATTCCCCTTTTTTCCCATTTCCAGCATCCTCTTTTTCTGTCCCACTTTCCTCTTTCTTCCTTTTTGTTTTGTTTGCCACCGTTCCTCTTCCTTTCTTTTCGCTTATTTCTTCCATTTCTTCCTCGTTTCCTTCTCTCTCTCACTTTCTTCCATTTTCAGCATCCTCTCTCTCTCTCTCACTTTGCTCTCCCTCTCTCTTTCCCCCACTTTCTTTCTTTTTCTGTTGTTCGCTTTCCTCGCTTAATCATTTTTGTCTCCCTCACAATTCCCTTCCTTTCCTTTCTTTCTATTTCCTTTTACCTCATTTTTATTCATTCCTCACTTTCCTCTTTGCCTCCCTTGTTCTCTTCTTCAATTTGCTATGCTCGTCCTTTCTCCTCCTCTTCGGTTTTCTCTTTTCCTTACTCTTCTTTTTCATATATTTTCCTATTTTCTACTAACGGATTTCCCCTATTTCCTCTTTTTCGATTACCTTTTCATTTTTTCTGTATTTTTCTTTTATTTTAATCATCCCAATTCAATGTTCTCTCTTTTTTTTCTCTCCCCCACTTTTCCTTACTCACCGTTTCCTCCTTCTCTCTTTCACCTTTAATCTTGCTTGTCTCTCGTTTTCCTGGTATTCCTCTTCCTCTTCCTCTTTTTCCTTCAGTTCTCTTCATCTCTCATTCTCCTGGTTTTCCTACTTTCCTCTTTTACCTTCAAGTTTCTTCGTCTCCCGTTTTCCTTCTCTCTTTTCTGATGTATGTAATCCTTTCTTTGTTTTTTCCCCACTTTTCCTCTCTCGCTCTTTCCTCCTTTCCTCTTCTACCAGGTTTTCCTCTTCCTCCTCCTCTCTGATGTAATGTGTTTCCCTCACACTACTAATTACTGAGACCCATTTGCACGTTAGTTTAATTAGCGCTATAAAGAGTAAACCCAAACGAAGTTAGTTTGTAGAAAATGAAAACAAATGAAGAGAGAGACGAATCATATTTAGATGTTACTTCGTCTCTCTGCGTGTGCGTGTGTGTGAGTGTGTGTGAGGGGGGAAGGGAAAGGGGAAGGTGTGTTTGTGTGTGTGTGTGTGTGTGTGTGTGTGTGTGTGTGTTTATGTTACCTCCCCCTCTATTATATTCCGCATTTTTCCCTCCTCCTTCAACTAACTCCATTCTCCCTCTTCCCATTTTTCCTTCCTAGTCTCCTTTTTACCTCCGTTCATAATACCTCCTCCCCTTCCCCTCTCTCTCTCTCTCTCTCTCTCTCTCTCTCTCTCTCTCTCTCTCTCTCTCTCTCTCTCTCTCTCTCTCTCTCTCTCTCTCTCTCTCTCTCTCTCTCTCTCTCTCTCTCTCTCTCTCTCTCTCTCTCTCTCTCTCTCTGTTTTCCTCCCACTTCTTGGTTATCAAAAATTATGAGACAAAAGTGCGAGGGAAGTTTTTTTTTATGTAGCGTCGTTCTGAAATGTTTATCAAGGTGACGATTACAAAGAGAAGAGCAGTGGATTGCCTAGGGAGGAGGAGGAGGAGGAGGAGGAAGGAGGAGGAGGAAGAAGAAGAAAGAAACTGAGGCGGAAGCGGTGGAGGAAGAGGAAAATGGAGAAGGAAAGGAGGAGAAGGAAGAAGCAGAGGCGCAAAGAGGAGGAAAAGGAGGAGAAGGAAAAGAAAGAGGAGGACGATGAAAAGAAGAGAAGTAATAGAAGAAAAGAAAATATAAGAAGAAAAAGGAAAAGAAATGCAGATAAAAAGAAAATCAGAAAACAGAGAAGGGAAAACGAGAAAGAAAACGAAAGAGAAAAGTGAAAGAAAACATGAAGAAAAGGGAATATAAACAAGAAGAATAAATGAAGGAAACTTGAAGGAGAACAAGGGAAAGAGAAGAAAAACGAGAAAAGAGGAAAATAACAAAATGAAGACTACAAGAAGAAAATAAGAAAAACAAAGAAAAAATGAAAGAAAACTGAGCGAACATCACTGGCCATAAGGAAAAGAAAAGGAAATATAAACAAGAAGAAAAAATTAAAGCAACTTGAAAGAGGAAAAGGGAAAGAGAGGAAAAAGAGGAAAGAAGAAAATGAGATACATCAATAAGAACATCAATGGCCATAAAACCAAAAAGATGAAAGAAAAGAAAATCTCCGCGTTGGCCTTTTATCCCTTTCTTTATCTGCTTTTATATACATGTTTTTATCCGGTCATTCACCCTGTCTGCTACCTGGTCTTAATTAGTTTACGCATCCAGGTAAATCGTGAAGAAATTGGAAACGTTACGCGCTCTTCTATAAACCGTATCTTTTTTTTTTTTATCTGCGTTTATATACATGTTTTTTTATCCGGTCATTCACCCTGTCTGCTATTTGGTCCTGATTAGTTTACTCATCGAGGTAAATCGTGAGGAAATTGCAAACGTTACGCGCTCTTCTGGAAACCTTATCTTTTTTTCCGTCCCTCTCCGCCTTAATTTTTGGACCCTGCTGTGTATTTTGAGCTTTTTTTTCTTATTCCGCTATTTCCCCCTTCACTTCCTCACTCCCTCTTTTAGTTCATTCTCTTCGCAACGACCCTAATTTGCTTAACATGTTGCTGCTTCAGTCTTTCTCCTTTCATTTTCAAATCATACTTTCTTTTCGTGTTTCGTTTCATTTCTTCTCCTCTCTTTTTCAACTTCGTCCAACCTTCTTTTCCTTGGAACTTTCAATGGAGGAAGGAGGAGAGGAGGAAAGAGAGAAAGGAGAAGAGAGAGTAAGAAAGAGAGAAGAAAGAATAAGAGAGAGAGAGAGAGAGAGAGAGAGAGAGAGATGAAAAACAATACCAAGGTTTGTACATTCACAGTCCTTTCTCCTTTCCTTATTCTCCTTCTTCTCCTCCTTCAGCCCACACCCACACCCACGAGGAGAGAAAGAGGAAGGTGCAGACTGGAAGATAGAATGACAAGGGAAAGAAGCAAGGAGGAGAGAGGTGCCAAAAGACGGACACCTTGGAAGAAAGAGGTATAGAAAGGAGGGAAGGGAGGAGGAGGAGGAAGAAGAGATGAAAGGAGGAAACAAGGAAGGAAGGAAGGAGAAGGAGGTAAAGGCAGAAGGAGAGGAGGAGGAGAAGAGTAAAGGAGGAAGAAAAGGGAGAAGAAGAAGAAGGAAGACTCTGAGGAACAAAGAAGGCAAGAAGACATAACGATGGAGGAGGAGGGAGGAAAGGATCGAGCCAGGACAAGAGAACGCTGCCTCACACACATCCACACAAGTCATACGAGCTTCTATAACGTGTCTGTGTATTGACGCTCTGCCTGACACCTGCGGAGAGGCATTTGCCCCTGACAGTGACAGTGAAGGCAGGCTGAACAAGGTGTGGGATTGTGGTATCAGACTAAGGCTGTCTGTTTTTGTGTATCGGAGTGCTCACAGGGAGAGAGGTGGGGATGAGGTTTGGGTTGAGGGGTAAGTAAGGTGCAAGCTTGAAGCAGTGACGAGTGAGTGGCAAAGGCTTGAAGGTGATTTTGAAGGGAAGGCTTATTTGTTTGTTGTAAAGGTAGCGGGAGGATGTCAGTGAGTAAAAAGAAGAATACGGAAGGAAGGTACAGATAATGAGAAAGGAAGAGGAGGAAGAGAAAAGAAGAAGAAGAAGAAGGAAGAAGAAGAAGAGGAAAAGAAGATGTTTCGTTAAGAAAAAAGAAAGAAGATTTCTCAGAAACTAAAGAAGAAAAGAAGAAAAAATGAAGATGAAGAAGAAGAAGAAGCGTCTGCTGTGATGGCAATAATCTTGTGCACTAATATAATTTCTGAAGGTTCATGCACCTGGAGTGTTGTTGATGTTTTACCTGTTAAACTTTATTAAGAAGAAGAAGAAAGAAGAAGAAGCTGAAAGAAGAAAAAGAAGAAAGACTCACCTTTGCCTCCACATGCTATTAATTTTCACACCTTTTTATGATATAGTGAATTATGAGATTCATCCAACGTGTGATCTCTTTTTTCCTCCTAAAAAGAAGAAGAAAAAAGAAAGAAAAGAAGAAGAAGAAAGAAGAAGAAGGAGAGGCAAATAACACGAAAAAAAAGAAAAAGAAAAAGAAAAAAACTGTGGGTGGTGAAGGAAGAAGGAAGAAGAAAGGAGGAGGAGGAGGAGGAGGAAGAAGAGGAAGAGGAAAGGAAGAAGAGGAGGAGGAAGAAAACATAAACTGGAGGCAGCAGGACACGAGAAAGATGAGAAGCCGAAAGACAGGAGGAGGGGGAGGAGGAAGAGGAGGAGAACGGGGGGAGGGGGGGGGGAGCCGTGGACGTGCGAGGCGTGATGGAGGAACATTGATACCTCTTGGAAGGCACGTCACTCTTGCAGGAGGCGCCGTCAGGAGCCCTCGCCTGCCACCTTCTCTCTCCTTCATTCCTTTCCTCTCGTTACCTTTCCTCTCCTCACTTTCTCTCCTTTTCCTTACCTGGCCTTTCCTTCATACCTTCCCATCTTTCACTTTTCTTCATACCTTTTACCTAGTCTCTTCTTTACAACCCACTTTTCCTTACCTTATTATTTTTTGTCTTTTCTTCATATCTTCCTCTTTTTCCTTATCCTTTCTTTACCTCCCTTGCATACCTTTCCTTACCTTTTTTTCATCCTCCTCCTCGTCTTCTTTTTCATTTCTTTCCTCTTTATTTATCTGCCCTTCACTTTATTCTCTTTCACCTTATCTCTCCTTACCTGTCCTTTCCTTCATGCCTTCCTCCTTCACTCATCTTTTCCCTCTCCACTTGGCCTTTCCTTCTCGCCTTACCTTTTCTCTCCCCACCTGTCCTTTCTCCATATACCCTTCATCTCCCGACCCTTCCTCCCTCTCTCCCTCCCTATCCTTCCTCCGCCAATCTTCCCAATCTTTCCTCTCCCCTCCTGGATCCTTCACATTCCCTCCGAGCATTATCTCCCTCCCTCCCTCCTCCCTCACCTGACCATTTTCCTCCCCATATTTCCTCTCTCTTACCTGAATTTACCTCCACACACAGTCTCATCTCCTCTTCTTTGCCTACCTTTCCTCCACCTACCTGTAATTCCCTCCTACTTTTTCCTCTACTTTCCTTCCCTATTATTTCAACTCTTATTTCAACCTTGTCATCAGTTCTCTTTCCGCAATCATAAAGGTCTTCTATTTTATATCATCCCTTTTTCTAACGTTCCCCTTTGCCTCCCTTTTCATAATCTCCTCTATTTGATTTTTATTCCCCATCTGAGTTTGATTTCCCAACACACGACCATTTCCTACCTTTTTTTTTAATCCTCTATGTGACTCGGTTTTTTTCTTTTTTTGTGCCTGTCTACAATTCATTATGATTTTTCTTTCGTCCCTTTTTGTCTCTCACTCCTACGATCCCCTTTCTTCCATTTTTTTCGTGGGTCTTTTTTCGTTTTTTTGCATGCTACTAATTCCCTGTCTCCTGTTTTTCCTTTTTCCCCCCTCACCCCGTAGACACAAATCGATGCTAACCACCCCATTTTTTTTTTAACTCCCCCCTCCCCCTTTCCCCTTCCATCTCGCTTCATAAAAAAGTAAAGTGAAAAGTAAGAAATATTATGCATTCCTTTCATCCTTCCTTCCTACCTTCCTCCCTCCCTTCCTTCCATCCTGCCTCCTTCCCTGCCTTCCTTCCTTCCCTTCCTCAAGAAATTATATATATCCAATCTTTCCCTTGCGCCTCTTACGCCTAAATCAAATCATTCTCGCGGAAATTGAAAAAAAATCATTGCTGTATTTATTATTATTATTATTATTATTATTATTATTATTTCTCACGGGCGGCTCGACAGTTGCAGCCTCCCCGTCATCACCTGTGTGGGAAGCGCCAGGTGTGCGTCCCAAAAGTAGGTCACCTGTGATTGAATTCGTGGCGACTGGCGCAGATGACCAGAAGGTGGAATAGGAGGAGGACGAGGAGGAGGAGGAGGAAGAGGAGGAGGAGGGAGAAATGAAAGAAGAAAAGAATAAATGGAAAAAGAAAGACCAAGAATAAGAAAAACAAAATTAAAAAAGATGAGGAAAAAGAAGAAAAGGAGGAGGGGGAGGGGGACGGGGGAGAAATGAAAGCTGATAAAGAAAAACAAAAACAAAAACAAAAATAAGAAACTACAAAAAAAATAGAAAATGAAGAAGCAGATGAAACTGAAGAAAAGAGGAGGAAGACGATATGGACAAGGAGGATAAGGAATAATTGATTGGAGGCATGAAAGAGAGAAAGGAGAAGAGAGAGGAGACAAGGAGGGAAGAGGAAGTGTAGAAAGAGGAGAAGGAAGAGAAAAACGCAAAGCAGTCAGGAAGAACTGGAGGCAAGGAAGGCAGGCAGCGAGAGAGGAAGGAAGAAGGAAGGAGGGAAGGAAGGAAGGAAGGAAGGAAGGAAGGGAGGGAGGTAGGAAGGAAAAAAGAAAAGGAAGGGAGAGGAGAGGGAAGGAACAGAGGAGGAGGAGGAGGAGGAGGAGGAGGAGGAGGAGGAGGAAGAGGAAGAAGAAGAGGAAAAAGAGGAGGGGGAGGAGGAGGAGGAGGAGGAGGTGGACCACAGTGCCGAATTTGGAAGGCAAGATTTTGAGGCTGAATATTTTTTTTTCTTTCCCTGGACAAAATTACGAATAGCAAAGCTTGACGTAGCGGACTGACATTGCGTGATAATATTTCCTGGCTTGCAAACACCTATATAATATTTCTCCTTCCCTCCGCCCTTTCCTTTTCTTTCATTATTATCGATTTTATGTATTATCTTATAGTTATATTTTTTCTGCGTGCAATCAGAAACATATGGACGAGGCTGAAAGCGTTGCGTGTGCTGCCTAATTTTGTGTTTGTGGTTTATGTGACAGGGGCGTTATCGTGTGCGTGCGTGCGTGTGTAATTGTGTGAGTGTGTGTGTGTGTGTGTGTGTGTGTGTGTGTGTGTGTGTGTGTGTGTGTGTGTGTGTGTGTGTGTGTGTGCTCTACTTTCCTTCTTTTAATTTTCCTGCATTAACGCTATCTCCTCCTCCTCCTCCTCCTCCTCCTCCTCCTTATCTGCCACCAGGGAGCGGCACATAAATTAAAACAGCTCAAATAAGCTTGAAGCACAGCCATCAGGGGGCGACGATAACACACACACGCACACACACACACACAATAAAAAAACTAGAATAAAATAAAATAAAATAGATAAAATGAAATGAAATAAAATAAAACCATCTCTTGTTCCCTCTCCCACTTCTTATATCTTCAATTTCGTACCAGAATCCTCTTCCTCTTCCTCCTTCTCCTTCTCTTTTTTCTCCTCCTCCTCCTCCTCCTTCTCCTCATCCAAGTTTCCCTCCTAACAGCTGCGTAATATTCTTGTCCTCAGTCTTTTTGTTTGTCCTCCTCGCTCTTCCTGTTAATCCTGCCGCCGAGTGCATCTTCGCCCCATCCCTCCATGCGCAAAACAACATCTAAGAGTGGGAGATTAAGGCAAAAGTAGATGAGTTTCCCCTCTAATCTAATCTACTTAATGCCGTTTCTTACCGACACCAGATATGCTCTCCTCCTTTTCCTCCTCCTTTTTCTTCTCCTCCTTTTCCTCCTCCTTCTTTTTCTTCTCCTCCTCTTCTGGTATCCGTGTCTTCCTCTGTATTCCTTCTTTTTCTTGGCCTCTCTTTTCTCTCTCTCTCTCTCTCTCTCTCTCTCTCTCTCTCTCTCTGCCTCCACGCTCGTTTTTTTTTTGTTTTTTTTTGTTTATTCTTCCCCCGCAAGTCTTGTTTCTCCTCATTTGCATATTATCTTTCTCATACATAATTTACTTGTACAATAACCTTTTTTTTATCTTCCTTCTTGCCTCCCTCCTTCTTTCTCTCTCCTGCTCATTTTCGCTGCTTTGGAGTCGCTTACGCTGTTGTTGTTGTTGTTGTTGTTGTTGCTGCTGTTGTTGTTTTCCGCTTTGCTTCCGGTTCGCATCCTCTCTGTCTCTCTTTTTCTTTCTCTTTCTCTCTCCTTTGCATTTACGTAATCATCATCACCATCTTCGTTATCACCATCATCATCATCATCATCCTCTATTGCTCCACCCTTTGTCTTCCCTGTCATCATCATTTCCCACTTCTCTTTCATATTTCCTTTCATTTTCCTCCGATACCACTTCCTCCTCTTCTTTCTCTTCCTCTTTATCCTCCTCCTCCTCCTCCTCCTCCTCTTACCTCTTATTTATCCTATTACGTCTTTTTTCCTTACCTAAGCACCAAGATCACCATCATTACCCTCCTTTTTTTTTTGCTCCTTGACGCTATCTTACGTTCATCTTCAGCACCTTCCTTCCTTCCGTTCCCTCCTCGCCTGCGCCTCCGTCTTTGCCTTTCCCTTTCTCCCACACCTCCTGCTGCTGCTTTCCTCCCCCTCCCTCTCCTCCTCCTCCTCCTCCTCCTTGTATTCTCTTCCTGCTCTTCTGGAGGTTCTTTTCTCTCCGTCACCTCATTCCTCCTCATCCTCCTTCCCTCATTAAGGCTTCAGATGCGACCAAAATGCGACTTGAGTATTTGCTTCTTTGTATATTTCGACGCCGAGCTCCTCCGAGATGCTGCATATTCCCTCCTTCTTCTGTGAGTGTGTGTGGACGGGGAGTCTGTGTGTGTGTGCGTGAGTGTGAGTGTATGTACGTGTGTGGGATAAATTTCAAGCCTAACACGGCCCTTGTATGCGTTCATTGTCCCGGTAACAAAGTCGTTTTTCTTGCGAGATTGTGTCTGAATTCCTGTGTTAAGTGCGGCCGGATAAGGAAGTTTGGGGGCCGAGCCGAGCCGCGTCGAGTCTCCGCTGTTGTTATACACGTGCGAGCGACAACGAACACGCTCCCTTGCTTCTTGCGTGTGATAGAGAAGGTTGTAACGCTGGGAGACGTTTAATATGATAGGGTCGGAAGAAATGTGCGCTAAAATGTCACCCCGTAAAAATCGCGGAAAAGGGAACGTTTTACCCGTACACCACACAGATAAAAACAATAAGACTAAAATAACAGCCAGAGTCTTTATTTCCTTATCAGATGAAATATGGAATCATGAAATACACCCATGCACAAATTTCTGCCATATTCCTCTAAACTCTCATTACCTTAAACAGTGTACAACTTTTATTTCCTCTATAAGCTATCTGAATTCATAAAAAAACGCTTCTATTCACTCCCAGACATAAACCTGTCACACAAAATTAGATATATACACCATCTAACGTTGCCGCCATGTTTCCTATTCCTATTCAGTCAAGTATATAGAGTGATAGAAGGCGCACAGCTGGCTTCTTTTCCCGCTCGCATCTCATTTGCCATATAAAAAGGGCTCGAGATCGCCTCAGGATGCTTGGAGCGGAAGGGAAGAAGAAATAGAGAGAAGAGAGTGAGGTAATTTTTAGAGCCAAGAGAATCATGCGAGGTTGGAGAAAAAGATTTGATGAGGAGGAGAAGGAACGGGGTAATTATGCATGAGAGGAAGAAAAAAAAGAGAGAATAGAGACTGAAAAAGAAACAGACAGACGTAAGGGAAAAGAGAGGATGAAATAAAAATAGACAGACAAGAGAAGAGAGAGAGAGAGAATAAAATAGATAGAAAAAGAAACAGACAGACGTAAGAGAGGAGAGAGAGATAATGAAATAAAGAAAAAGAAACAGAGAAGAGAATAAAGAGAAAAAAATAAAGAAAACAACAGACGGACAGAAAAGAAAACAGGGAGAATAAAACAGATAGAAAAATAAACAGACGAGGAGAAAAAGAGGAGAGAGAATTGAATAGACAGAGAAAGCAACAGACAGACAGAGACAGACAGACAGACAACCACACCCAGACACTTACGTTTAAGAAATTAGAAAACTTAGATAACTTTACGTCGTTGGAGATAGTTTACTGCGTTATCTTAGTCAGTTGGACTCTTTATTTTTGTTTTTTACCTTTTTATCTCTTTGTTAAATTGGGGTACATTAGGATGCTGTATAATAATTGCTGAGTCTCGAAACAAATGGACAGTTCCTTATTAGTCTTCATGAAAAATAAATGAGGGAAAAGAAAAACTGTGGAGTGCAAAGTTTTAATCAGTAAGGTTTTTTTCTTTCTTTTCTTTCTCCTTAATTTTTTTTTTCTTCCACTCGCTTTCCCTCTCAATGCGGCCGTCTAACTTCTTCAGCCACTCCTCCTCCTCCTCCTCCTCCTCCTCCTCCATCTCTTCCTCCTCCTCTTTATCATCTTTTTCTTCTCCCCTTCTCGCCGATAAGTCCAGCGGATCAGATCTTTTGTCTCCATAATTTAAGATTCTCGTGCACGGTAAATATCTATAAGCAGATATGTGTTTGTGAAAGCGTAAAACTGCATCAGAGTTTTATATCCTTTTTTATCTTTTTGCCTCTTCAGTAAACGGAGGAAAACAAAAAGAGTAATGCTTAGATTCTGTTCTTTTCCTCTTTTTCTGTTTTTTTTTTTTTTTTACAACAAAGGAGACAGCTCAAGGGGCACAGAAACAAGGAAACAATAATGAAAAAAAAGCCCGCTACTCGCTGCTCCTAAAAAAAATCCAAAGAGGTGGCCGAAAGAGGGGTCAATTTTCGGTTGTATGAAAGTCTCCGATGGACACGTATTAAAACTGATATTACAGGTAAGGTTAAATGACAGCGTAATTCAATTGATATGTCTCAACTAATAATGGTGAGGAAATAAATAGTGTAGGGAGTATAATTAATAATAAAGTTATTCTAATGATGTGTCTTCTCCTTCATTTCAGACGGTCGTTCATCATTGGTGAGTAAATATGTATTGTTTCCTTGTTGTTGTTGTTGTCGTTGTTGTTTTTTCGGGGTCGTGAATAATGAATGTTTGAGTAGTCACAAATGTTCGAGGAATAAAGAAAAAGAAAAAGGAGGAGAAATATTTATGAATGGCACTCACACGCCAAGCCAATCAGACCACACGCATGTTGACACACACACACACACACACACACACGAAGATTAGGTTGTCCACTTATTATACATTTCCTTTTATCTCACTGACAATCCCCATCCCTTCCCTCCCTCCTTCACCACCACCACCACCACCACAACAACCACCACCACCACCACAACAACCACCACCACCACCACTATCTTCATGACCACAACACCGACCGGCTGATTTGGGGGTATTTTTTTCGGGTAATTTTCTGAACGTAATAATGTCCACCACACGAGAGAGAGAGAGAGAGAGAAAAATAAAAAACTAGGCCGCATCCCGCTCCTCATAACCAAGGCAGCGGCCACTGTCAACAGCGTGACGGCACGTAACGAGCTTATCACACGTGACGGCAGGTGAAGCACGACAGGTGGGGAGGGAGCGAGGGACAGGTGAGGGGGAGGGCGTGAGGTAGAGGGGGAGGTGGAGGGAGGGTAGAGGGAAAGGACGAAGGGATGACAGATTGAGGGAAACTGAATGGCCTGAGAGACGGATTGGCAAGAAGAAAGTATAGGATGAAAGGGAGAAGGGAAGGGAAGCTGGAAGGATCGGGAAGAAGAGGGAGTGAGAGGTGGAAAAGAAGGTAGGATAAAAGGAAGATGGGAAGGAAAGGTGGAAGGACTGAAAAGAAGAGAGTGAAGAAGAAAGGATAGAAGGAAGATGGGAAGAAAAGCTGGAAGGATCGTTGGAAGAGAAAGTGGAAAGGGAGAAAGAAGGACATAAAGAAAGAAAGGAAAAGTAGTAGGATGGAAAGGAAGAGAAAGACAGAAAAAAAAGGGAAGTAGGAAGGATTGAAGAAAATTGGGATGGAATGAATAAACTAAGAATGAAATCTCCAATAACTAAAAGATGAAAAGAAAAAAACAAACACAAAAAGAAATAAAGGAAACCCAGCAAGATTGAAAAGAAATAGAATGGACGGAATAGAGGAAAGAAAGCTGAAATGACTGGAAAGAGGAAAGAATTAAAAATAGATGGAAGAAGAGCAAAAAGAGAGGCAGAAATGCTTGAAATATAGGAAGAAACGAAGGGTGAATAATACATACGAATACGAGGAAGCTGTAAGAGAGGATAAAAAGATTGAAAGGATTGGAAGGAAGAAAACAAGGAAGGTGGGAAGGACAGCAAATAATTCAGTAAAAAAGAAAAGACGCTGAAAGACTGAAAGAGGGAAGGAGAGATAACTGGAACCATGGGAAGGACGTAGGAAAGAAGGATGGGAGATAAGGATGCAAGGAAATTGGCTGAATGTCTTATGGGAAGGAAAAAAGGAGAGAACCAAGAGAGAAAAGAAGATGGAGAGAATATCAAAGAAGAAGCAAGTTGCCATGGGAAAAAAGGACGGAGTGTACGTTGATTGGTTAAAAGAAATCAAAGAAGGATGGGAATGAGATAAGGGGGAAAGGAAATTAACTGGATATCGTATGTAAAGGAAAAAAAGAGAAAAGAAAGTGGAGAAAATATAAATAAAGAAGGAAGTTAGCATGGAAAAAAAGGACGGAATGATTGTTGATGGGTAAAAGAGATCAAAGAAGAATGAATATGAGATAAGGGGGAAAGGAAATTAGCTGGATGTCGTATAAGAAGGAAAAAGGAGAGAAGCGAGAAAGAAAAGAAGAAGAAGGAAGCTAGCATGGAAAAAAGGACGGAATGAGTGTTGATGGGTAAAAGAGATCAAAGAAGGATGGGAATGAGATAAGGATGAAAGGAAATTAGCTGGATGTCGCATGAGAAGGAAAAATAGGAGAAAAGAAAGAGAAAAAAAGGATGAAGATAATATGGAAACAAAAAGAAAAGCTGAGAGGGAAAAGTACAAATAAAAAACAAGGAAAAGTGAAAAAAATGCACCATAAAAGCAAAAGAAAGATGGAAGGAGAAAAGAACATAGAAAATTTACAAGGAAAACGGAATAAGGCATTAAGGAAACAAAAAAATAGGTGACATTAGAAAAGAACAAAGCAAAAAAAAAGTAAAAGGAGGAAAGTAAAAAGGAAACACAAAAAGCTTAGCGAGAAAAGACCACAGTAAGGAAAAAAAATTATGGAAAAAAGGAAAACAAAAAAAAGAGGGTTCAAAGGAGTGTTGGTCGACCAGAAAAAATAAATAAGAAAAAAAGGAAAGGAGAGAAATAAAAAAGAACAAGAGAGCTGAATTTGAAGGTGTTGTTAGAAGTTAGAAAAAATAAAAAAATAAAGAGACAAGAGAAAAAGAAGAGCTTAAGTTGAAGTTCTGATTGTTAGCAAAAAAAAAAAAAAGAAGGAAGGGAGAGAAAGAAAAAGATACCACGAGGAAGAACGTAACATAGAAACAAACAAAAAAAAGGCTAAAGGGAGTGTTAGTAGGCCAGAAAAAAATATAAAGAAAACAAGAAAGGAGAGAAAAAAACAACAACACCTCGAGACTCACAATTCGTGCGTGGGAGTGTCATTTTCCATTCTCCGAGACACACCACCACCACCACCACCACCAGTACCACCATCACCACCACCACTAGTACCACCACCACCACCACCACCAGTACCACCATCACCACCACCACCAGAACCACCACCACCCAGCGAAGCTCTCATTATCTCGGCCATTAATCAGTGTTTGAGTTTCCATTTATTTCTCCCAGACGTTTTATAATTACTCGCAGGAGGGGGTTGACGATAAGTAATTCTCGCCTTGTTAATTATATGCTAATGGTAATGGAACCGCCGCCCAGCCACACCGTCACCGCCACCACGCACGTCATACTTTTTTTTTTATCATTTTTTTCGACTTTTAATTAATGGCATTCGCTGTTCCGTGATGCTGATGATGTGTTGCTGTTTTTTTTCTTCTTTTTTTTTGCGGCCTCGTCACGGTACGTACACCCGAAGCCGCGCAGTTTTGGAACGGCACGTGTTACCTGATTTCCAGCCCTGACGCTTTTCCGCGAATGAATTCCATTAACGAAGCTTATGGAAAGGGAAGGAGGCGGGGATAAAGGGATAACAGGGGGCCGTCATGCACAGGAGTATTTATAGTATATCCTTTTTAGCGTATGAGTTTTTGGATACTGGCAAACATTGAAGGATGAAAACGAAAAAAACAGTGACGCGAGAAATTGATTGTCATACCGTTATCCTTTTTGTTAATATTGCTGAGTTTCTATATACTAATAAACTTAGAAGGATGAGAATGCAGAAGAAAAATGATTCAAGTAACTGATTGATGTATCTTCAGCCTTTTTATCCTTTTGTAGATACTGATGAACATTTGAATTATGAAAACAGAAAATATTAAGAATGCAAAAATATGAAAATGAAAAAATATATATATATATATATATATATATATATATATATATATATATATATATATATATATATATATATATATATATATATATATATATATATATATATATATATATATATATATATATATATATATATATATATATATATATATATATATATATATATATATATATATATATATATATATATATATATATATATATATATATATATATATATATATGCGAGGAATAGATTAATATAGTTTTTGGCCTTTTTATTCTTTTGTAGATACTGATAAACATTTGAATTATAAGAACAGAAAATATTAAGAATTCAAAAATATGAAAATGCAAAAAAAAAAAGAATTGCGAGGAATAGATTGATGTATTTTTTTCTTTTTTTCTATCCTCTTCTAGATACATGATAAACACAAATATAAGAATACAAAAAAAAAGAAATGACGCGGGAAACTGATTAGCGTAACTTAGTCTATTGTTTCTATTTCATTCGTTCTTTCTTCCCTCTTTTTTTTTATCATCCTTATCGCCAAACATTTTTTCGCTCCCCGCTGCTGCTGCTGTTGGGAATACCGACGCTGCTGCTGCTGCTGATGATGATGATGATGAAGCTCCCCACTCGCATTAAACGTTCGGTAATTCGTAAAGTGTAACGGTAATGACAAATTCACATTCAAATGCTTTCCAACAAATTGTGTTTCCGCGCGAAATATCAAGAGGCGTACTTTTTTTTTTCGTGTGTGTGTGTGTGTGTGTGTGTGTGTGTGGGTGGGTGGGTGTGGGTGTGTGTGTGTGTGTGTCGTCTCTTTCTCGATTCTCACTTTTGTTCCGGAAATGTCAAAAAAACGCAAGAGTGAGAGTAATGTTGACAGAGATGGTAATGAGCTTCTGGTATTGGTGTTGATGTTGTGGTGGTGATGATGTGTTGTTGATGAGCGATGGTGGTGATGATGTGTTGTTGATGAGCGATGGTGATGATGATGGTGTTTCTGTTGCGGCGACACCTGAATATGGCCGTGGTATCGTTGTGAGGTGAATTAGAGATGAGGAGAGCCGTGGCAGAAACCGATGATATGGGCTTCTGTGGTGGTGGTGGTGACGTGAAGTGAATTATAGTGATGAGACGTGCTATGACAGAGATTGATGATGTGGACGTGTGTGATTTTTTTTTACAGCAAAGGACTGAAGGGCTTAAAAAAATAATAATAATAATGAAAAAAAAAAAGCCAGCTACTTACTGCCCCTTAAAAGATTGGATGTGTGATGATGTGTGTGGTGATATGATTGTCGTGGTGGTGATCCGAAATTGACCCTCTGTTTTGGCCACTCGGTATAATCTTTTACAATACAGGGATTTTTTTTTTTTTCATTTCTTAAACTTCTTCCGTTACCGTAAATAAACTGGAGAGGACAATGATGCTGGTGCCAAGACGTAGTGAGATTGTTATTTATGTACCCAGAAAAAACTGACCTTCTGTTTTGGCCACTCAATACTCTCTTCTTTTACAACACAGGGATTTTTTTCCATTTCTTAAGCTTCTTCCGTTACTGTAAAGAAAGTAGAGAGGACAATGATGGTGGTGCCAAGACTCCGTGAGATTGTTACTTATGTACCCATCAGTTTTCAGACAGTTCCGAGCAATGGTGGTGGTGGTGATGTTGATGACACACACGAGGACGAGAAGCACATCATCTAAAGTGTATTATTTCTCTTTTATTCCTCGCGGGACAAACAAAAACGCAGAAATTGGAGAGAAAAAGCACACGTAAAAAGAAAGACCAACAGCTGAACGCACGTGTTTGTGGACTTCCCGTGTGATTTTCCTCAGCAACTTTCTCACAATTTCAACAACGCTGTATATATATATTTTCAGGTGTGTCTCGGAGTCCCGCAGTTTTCGTTGTTTCTAGTGTAGACATATTTTCACCTTTTCTTTCTCTCTTCCTCTTTGGACAGAAGCGAAAAAGTACATTGAGCTTTAAAATTGCTTGGTGCTAAAAGTGAACGCATTAAAAAAGATGGACAGCAGGAATTTATCACAGGCTTTTTAAATTATCATACTGGCAAAAGTCTCTACATTACTAGGCACACGCTGTAGGAAAAGGCTAGCACGTGTCGTAGGAACCCGCTGTAGGAACAAGGGCCAGTAACAGTCCTAGAAACACACTGTAGAAGTAGAGGACATGTCTGTAGCCTTCCCTTCCGCTTCTCCCTCCCTCTCCATCACCCCTCGTCTGATTTTCTTTTCTTATCACCTTACTCTCTCTCTCTCACTATCACTCGCTCTCGCACGTCCTCCCTCCTCCCTGTGCCGCTGAGTTATGCATTGCGTCATCAAGGGAGACAGTCGCAGGAGTCGTGTAGTACCTCATAAAGGAACTGCTACCACTAACCGGGCGATAAAAGCGGACAAGGACACCAGCATTCGAAAGAACTTAACGTTATTACGACAATGAGTAATATCTTAGTTGCTGGTTGGATTCAAAATACTTGTCTAATCTATTCTTGAAGGCCGTAACTGTTGTTCTATCAACGACATCACAGGGTAGAGAGTTCCAAACATTAACAACTCGATTGAAGAAGAAGTGTTTAGCTTCGTGCGACGAGAATCTTTTACCACATATCTTCAAATTGTGATTTCTTCTTGTTCTATTTGATCGATCAATTGTAAAGTAATCTTCCGCATTAATATCACTGAATCCTTTAAACATTTTAAACACTTCTATTAGATCGCCTCGCATTCTTCGTTTTGATAGGCTGAATAAATTTACTTCTTTAAGATAAATTTCTCAACCTAGGAATCATCTTTGTTGCTCTTCGTTGAACCCGTTTCAACTTTTCTATGTCTTTTCTGTAATAGGGAGACCAAAATTGTACACAGTACTCTAGATGGGGTCGAACCAACGAATTATGCAGTTTTAATATTACTTTTTTCCGGAGCCATGTTGCGAATTATTTATTATATTATTTTCTTCTTCTGGTAACCTCCCATCCCAGGCGCGGTGTTGGTTGGATTCCTTTTGCTTTTATCTTCGCCACGCTTGGATGGATAATTTTACCTCCGCTTTTGATGTGATAATATAAATAGAAGGAAAATGCAGGAAACACAGAGAGAGATTGAGTTCGACGTTGTATATTGTTTCGACCTGTCATTATTGTTATTATTACTTACTTGTTTATAAAGCTTCACTCTTCTTGCTGTTTGTAGTTTAGAGTGTCATCAATGGAGGTAATATTTATTGTCGTTAGAAAACTTCGTACGAGAGAAATATATCTTTTAAATTAATAAACTAGAGAGAGATGATGTGATGGTTTGCTGTTTTAACATTGGTGTTAGTGCAGAGGAGGAGGAGGAGGAGGAGGAGGAGGAGAAGGAGGAAGAAGTAGAACGGAAGGGTGACGAGTGTGTAAATTTTGGCACTTGTAAGACACCAAAGAAAAACATACTAACCTTGAGTGTTTATTTCTCTCTCTCTCTCTCTCTCTCTCTCTCTCTCTCTCTCTCTCTCTCTCTCTCTCTCTCTCTCTCTCTCTCTCGCCCATAACAAATCTTACTCGTGGTCTTACAAAACTAAATTACACCTCGAAAAACAACGTAAACAAACAAAAAACATGATCCACAATCCTCAACGTAATGTCTATATAAATTCCAAACCTTTTAGCATTATAGAGATTAACGTATGGGGCGCAAGAGGGTAGGTATAACTTGTTTTCATTTAGTCCCCCTTAAATTTCGCTAATGAGAAGTTATGGCTTACGGAACCTAAGCGTAGACAAATACAATTAGTTTCCGCTCTGAAATTCTTTACCTGGGATGTGATTATGAATGTGAGGGAAGTGCAATGGAGCTTAAGTGAGGGGCGTGCCGTGAAGAATAAACAAGATCAGAAAACAGACTTAAAAGGCCCGTAACGTCTTGAATTAATGTTCGAGAGAGAGAGAGAGAGAGAGAGAGAGAGAGAGAGAGATTGATTTAATTTACCGTCGACTTTTAATGACTCGATCCAGTTTCAACGAGGGACTTTGTGTGCCCTGAATATATATGTAATTTTGTATAATTCTTTCCCTCTTTTTCCCCCTCTTCCATTTTCTCTTTCGATTACTCCTTCTCCTCCTCCTTCTCAGCGACGAGCAACCAAACAAATTCCAGCGCTCCGAAACTTGCCATATGACGAGCGTTTAAAGCGTTTAGATATGTTTTCCCTAAAAAAGCGAATGATAAGAGGGGACTTAATTGAAGTGTTCAAAATCCTTAATGGACTCGACAACATTAACCCAGATAGTCTATTTCAGAGAGACACCAACACAATAACACGCAGCAACGGTATGAAGTTAAAGGAAAACCGATGTAACACATTGGTGCGCAGAAGTTTTTTCAATAATAGAGTCGTCGATCACTGGAATAGACTCCCACCGTCAGTAGTTAGCACACAGAGTATCAATAGCTTTAAGTCTTCATTGGATAAGTACTTCAGGGATATAAGATTATACTGACCCTTCTTCGCATGTTTTCAGACAGATTGCAGAAAGACTTCAACCTAAATCCATATTATTCTACCCCACAACCTAGATTGCAAGTAGCGTAAGTTAACAATAGAGTAAAGCAACAGTTAATGTCCGCATGACAGGTGGAGTGAGGTGTGGGTGCAGTAAGGTGACAGGGTACTGGTGCGTGCATAGTACCGCCGGTAAAACGAGGATTAAGCCTCCACCTGTGCCCCTGAAACTACACCTCACCCATCGTGAGTATTAGGGGGGATTCTGGGGCTGCCCTGTGTAGGCCACTCGGCCTCTTCCAGGCTCCCTGTGTTTCTATGTTCTTCTGTTCTTTTCCCCCACAGCTTAGGTTACCAGTAGTACAAGTTTAGGGTAGTAATTTCCTCTTATTTCTCTCTTTACTGTAAAATTTCCATGTCCCTTTCTTCCTTAAAGGTACATGGTGTTCTCTTTTAGCTATTTCCTGCCGGCACGTTGCCGGAGGGAGAGGTGGGTGGGGAGGAGCCTTCATCTATTCTGTCCTGTCCTACCACACGTAGATTACTAGTGGTAGCGGTAGTAAACAGACACCCTCGCCATAGACCGATAGGTCGTCTGGTGTCTGTTCTTCTTATGTATTCCTATGTATTCTCCTCCTTCTTTCTATTCGTCAACCTTCGCTGATTCTCATTCCTATTGGCCTTCCTCCGTCTCTACCATCTCCCTCTCTTCCTTCTCCTTCATCTTTAGCCTAATTACTCCTTTCCTTCTCTGGCTTCTTCCTGCTCTCCTCCTCCCTTCCCTCGCATCCTTCTCACCTTCCCTACCTCCCCTTCCTCCTTCTCCTTCTCCTCCCCTTCCTTCTTCTTTCCTGCGTCATTCCTTTGACCCCATCCCAGTTTTCTCCCTCCTCTCCCCATCCTCCTTCAGTACCTTTCTCCTCCCTCACTTCCTCCTCTTCCTTCTCCGTCTCTCCCTTCTTCTCATCCTCCGCCATCCCTTCCTCTTGCATCATTGGTCTGGTTTTCTTCCTCTCTTCCTAGTTTTCTTCCTCCTTTCCTCATCCTCAATAATCACCTTTCTCCTCCCTCACTACCTTCTCTTCCTTCTCCATCTCTCCCTCCTTCTCGTCCTCCGCTATCCCCTCCTCTTGCATCATTGGTCTGGTTTTCTCCCGCCCTTCCCAGTTTTCTTCCTCTTCTCCTCATCCTTCCTTCGCACTCTTCACCTCCCTCACTACCTCCTCCTCCTCCTCCTCCTCCTCCTTCCCCACCTCCCTATTTTCTTCCTCCTCTCTTCATCCTACCTTCGCACCTTTCCCCCGCCACTCAGCCGCCTCCAGGCCTCTGTTCCTCGCCCTCCTTATCGCCGCCGCTGCAAGACAAACGCCGCCAATACGGATGACGAAAACAATGCCCCCTTGCAAGCCCGAACGCGAGGGAGCAGGTAAGACATCACGTAAGACACACACACACACACACACACACACACGGACGCACGCACAAGACCAAGGTACCGTATGCTTGTCTCCTCTCCCTCATACCCTCTACCGCCCCTCCCTCTAGCGGCCGTCCCTCAAACTCATTATTATTTCGCTTCCCGGTATTGTGTGAGCGTTTGTTCCCGTTGGCCGTTGTGTTGTGCTGTGCCTGCTCTGGCTATTAATACCTGGGTTACGGATGGCCAGCCCCTTGCCTCTCGCCCACTGATTGTACTCTACCCCGCCCTGCGCTTCCCTGCCCTTCCCCTGCCGCTCGCCACCCATGTCCCTCCTCCTGCTCCTCTCCCGCCCCTGCCAGCTGCCCTTCATCGTCGTTGTATAGTCAGCTTGTTTAGCGCCGCCTGGGATATGAGGGTCGTAACTAAATTTATAATTGTTAGCGCTCGACATGCACTCATTCTCTCTCTCTTGCTCTCTCTCTCTCTCTGGCTGGCTCTCTCTCGCCCGCTTGTTGGTTCGCGTTCTCGCTCTCTCTCTCTCTCTCTCTCTCTCTCTCTCTCTCTCTCTCTCTCTCTCTCTCTCTCTCTCTCTCTCGTAAATGAATGGGCCTTGTCATGTACTCATAAGCCGTGTGTGTGTGTGTGTGTGTGTGTGTGTGTGTGTGTGTGTTTATGACCTAATATTGTTCTATTATTTCTCTCCTTTCATCTACTATAACGCTGTTTTTTTCCCTTCTCTTTCTCTCCTTTCCCTTCCCTTCCCTTCCCTTTCCCTTCCCTTATATTTGCTTTCCTTCCCTCCACCTTCCCTTCCCCTCCCTATCCGTTCCCTTTCATTCTCTTTCACTCCTTTTCTTGTCCCTTCCTTCCATTTACCTCTCTTCCTTTCCCTTCCCTTCCTTTTCTTTCCCATTATTTCTCTTTACCTTCCTTCCCCTTTAAAAACCCTTTCCATCCCTTCCATTCCCCTCCCCCTTCCCTTTCCTTTTCTTTACCCCGCCCATCTATCCTATCCCTTTCCTTACCTCTCTTCCCTTCTTTACCTTTCCCTTCCCTTTCTATCCCTTCCTGTCCCCTCCCATCCCTACCCTTCCCTTATCTTCACTGTTCTCACTCGCCCAAGCACTCCTCTTTCACTCCACTCTCCCGTCATCGCCCTCTCCTTCCCTCACTCCTCTCCCTCGCCCTCTCGCCCTTCTTTCACCTCGGTCGTGAAGTTTAGTGTCCCTTTCCCACGCTCATATATTTCCTCGGCACAAAAATTTTAGGGTAGTTCCGACGCTTTTTCTTCTTCCTTTGTTGTTTTTTTCCCTCGTCAGTTTCGGGTATCTTGTCTTCCTCGTTTTTTTTTTTTTTTCTTCTCTGCTCTTATGTTTTATTTTTATTTTTATTTCCTGTTTTTTTTCTCCCAGTTCTCCGACTTTTCTTCTCTTTTCTCGTTTGTTTTCTTTCCCTTTCGCCTGTTTACGCTACCTCTGTTTTTATTTTATTTTTTCTCCTCAGGTATTTTCGTTCATTTGACTTTTTCCTCTCGCTTTTCTATCCCTCTTCACATCTCTCTCTCTCTCTCTCTCTCTCTCTCTCTCTCTCTCTCTCTCTCTCTCTCTCTCTCTCTCTCTCTCTCTCTCTCTCTCTCTCTCTCTCTCTCTCTCTCTCTCTCTTCTTTGTTATTCCGATACGCTATTTCATTTTGTCTTTCTTATATTTCACAATCTTTCTCCTTGTATTTTTTTCTATTCTCTTTTTTTAACGCTTTTTTTTTTTTTTTTTTGGTTCGCATGGCTTTTATTCGTCTCTGATCCTGTTACAATGTGTTTCAATCTTTTCGTTCTTTTCTTCACTGTGGTTTATTTTTTGCTTCGTATTTTATCAATTTTCTCATCTCACGCGGCTGCAGTTTATGTATTCCTCTGCATGTTGGCGTTGCACTGTCAGCTGATAAGTTAGAGTGGATTCGTCTTATTGTGCGAGACTTTTAAAGCACTCACTTGCATGTTATTTTCACTACTACCATGTTATTTTCTTACCAATCTTTTTCCTTATATATCCTTTCCTTACTTGCATGTTATCTCCTTTATTCATTTTCCTTACATACATACTATTTCCCAACCTTCTATTTCCTAACTTGCATCCTTTCTCCTTTTCCCTTTCACATTATTTCCATCCTCGCATCCGTATTTCTTTTTCCTAACACATTTTCTTACATATTATTTCCTTATTTGCATCCTTTTTCCATCACCTCTCCTTTCCTTATGTTTTATTTTCTTTACCTTGCCTTTCTGTCGATTCCTTTCCCTTTGCCTCTCCTTTCTTTACCCTTCCTTTACTTTCCCATTCTTTCCCTTTACCTCCTCCCGAAATTGACCTATCTTTCGGCCACTCCTCTAACTCTTTTTAGGGGCAGTGAGTAGCGGGCTTTTTTTTTCATTATTGTTTCTTTTTTATGCCCTTGAACTGACTCTTTTGCTGTAAAAAAAAAAAAAAAACTTCCTTCCTTTACATATAATTTCCTTGCTTAGTATTTCCTAACTCACGTATCATTTCCTTACTTCCATGTTATTTCCTTACTTGCATCTTATCTCCCTTCATGTTGGTGCGCAGTGTCAGAATTCATCACATTTCCGAACCATCACACAGGGACAGCATTACGGAGATGAGCACCGAAGCCACGCGCAGCTGTTGGATATGCTCACAACGTTCCCAGTCTCTCCCTTTACATTCCCTCCTCTTCCTTCCCCTTCCCATCACTTCCCTTATTTTCATTCCCTTCACTATTCTCACTCACTCAGGCACTCCTCTCTCACTCCACTCTCCTGTCAGCGCCCTCTCCTTCCCTCAGTTCTCTCCCACGCCCTCAACTCTACCTTACATTTGCGGTTTTTTCACGTTAGAGGGCAGCACTCATCTACTTACCGATTCCTCTGTCTATGTAGATAAAGAGTTCGGTTCCTTGATACAGACAGAGGGGCCGATACGAACCCACAGTGCTGCCCTCTATACACTGAAACCGGTTTGAAATTCCCCCGCAATGTTACGTTCGCCTTTATACAGCTTTTCATTTCTTTTGTATCTCGGTTTTTCTATTTTCAGTTTTTTATTCCGGCAGTTATATCCATTTATCTTTTCTGCATCTATACGATACATTTTATCTGTTTGCTTTTATGTTTTTCTTAGTGCTTCTTTTTGCGTGTTTTTCATTTTTTTCTGGTCCGTCAACAAAACATAACCCTCGTCTTCTTGCATTTTGTTCTTCTTGCTCTTGTTCTTGATTGTTTCTATATCTCCGTTTCTTTAGTCTTCTTCTCTCTCCCTCACGAACCACCTCACAATCATGTAAAGTGTGGGAAAGGATCAGAGCTCTTAAAACTGTATATACACGCATTCCGATTGCACTGAGAGAGAGCTTGATTGTGTTTTTATTCCAGGACGTATAAAGAATTACATGTACACACGAAGGAGGGAATGATACAAGAGAAGAAGGGAGGAAACAGACACACGAGGGTGGAAAAAGGAGGGAGAGCAAGACAACTGAGTAATGACTGGAAAAACAGGGAAGGGTGAGAGAGTGAGAGAGAGAGAGAGAGAGAGAAAAAGGGCATACAAAAGAGCGATGTGCAGAAAAGAAGAAAAATATAGCAACTGAAGTCTTGTCGGATCAAAAGTGATTTCATTTTTGGGAGTGAAAAGTGGAGCGAACGATGAACGAGCGAAGAGAACGAGACTTGGTGAAAACAAAACAGCGGGGAAAAGCAAAATGTGTAACAGAATCCAGCGAGTAAAAAAAAAAAATGTATTGGAAACGACGAGAGAAAAATGAAAGTTGATAGATAGATAAATAGATAAACGCGAACTGTTAGATAGACAGATTGGTACAGAAAAAAATTAGATAGGCAGATAGATAGATAGATAGATAGGTAGATAGATAAATAGAGAGAGAGAGAGAAGGATAAATATAAAGAGACATAAACAAAGATAAAACAAATATATAGATCCTGAAATGCAAAAAAGCAGAATCATTTATAAATCATCCAGCCAATAACACACACACACACACACACACACACACACACACACACACACGCAAGCACGCACACACATGATTTATAGGAGGAGGGAAAACGAGAGGAAGGGAAGAGAAATCTGTAAAATCTGTAAATAGCCGTAAATTCACGTAAATATCAGGCACGAAAATTTACAGGACCAGTTTCCGCTGATTTACCATGAAATTAGAAGGGAAAAATGAACTCTGGGATGATGTAATGCTTGTGTGGAGGAGTGGGGGAGGGGAGGAAGGGGTGGGTGGGTTTGAGTGAGGGGGAGTTAAGTAGGTGTCTTTTTGTATGTATGTATGTATGTATGTATATCTGAATCTGTGTATGTATATGTGTGTACTTACATATGGATATGGGACAAGCAAGAAGCAAGCGAGTAGCGGACTTTTTTTTTTTTTTTCATTATTGTTCCTTTTTTTTCCCTTTGAACCGTTTCCTCTACTGTAAAAATAAGTAAATAAATAAATAAATACCGCGGCAGCAACCATAAATAAAATTCGTCTGCTCCACTAACGGGTTGGGGTCGCCGAAGAGGCCCCTCAGGACAGCTTACCGGCGCTTTGGGCAGCACCTGTAAAGAAGAAAAAAAGTATGATTGCTTGTACGTATATTGCATGTATATTTGTATGTATGTAATTAAAGTGCATTTCCTATTCCCAAACATTTATCAAAACATCTTCAGCGCCATGTTCATATTTCAAACCAATTTTCCTTTTTTTTTTTTTTTGCAACAAAGGAGACAGCTGAAGGGCACAAAAAAGGTAACATTTATCAAAACATCTTCAGCGCCATGTTCATATTTCAAACCAATTTTTTTTTTCTTTTTTTTTTGCAACAAAGGAGACAGCTGAAGGGCACAAAAAAAGGTAACAATAATAAAAAATAAAAAAGCCCGCTACTCGCTGCTCCAAAAAAGAATCCAAAGAGGTGGCCAAAAGAGGGGTCAGTTTTCAGTTATTTCCCATCTGTTATTCTCTACTTCCTCCTTTCTTATCAGATTCCCAAACATTTATCAAAACATCTTCAGTGTCATGTTCCTATTTCAAACCAATTTTCATTTTTAAATACTCCAGTTTATTTCCCCTAGTTTTACTCTACTTTCCCTTTCTAATCAGCTTTCAAAACATATTTCAAAGCATCTTCAGTGTCATGCTCATATTTCAAACCAATTTTCATTTTTAAATACTCCAGTTTACTTCCCCTAATTTTACTCTACTTTCCCTTTCTAATCAGCTTTCAAAACATTTATCAAAACATCTTCAGTGTCATGTTCCTATTTCAAACCAATTTTCATTTTTAAATACTCCAGTTTATTTCCCCTAATTTTACTCTACTTTCCCTTTCTAATCAGCTTCCCAAACATATATGAAAGCATCTTCAGTGTCATGCTCATATTTCAAACCAATTTTCCTTTTTAGATACTCCAGTTTATTTCCACTAATTTAACTCTACTTTCCCTTTCTAATCAGCTTTCAAAACATATATGAAAGCATCTTCAGTGTCATGCTCATATTTCAAACCAATTTTCCTTTTTAGATATTCCAGTTTATTTCCCCTAATTTTACTCTACTTTCCCTTTCTAATCAGCTTTCCAAACATATATGAAAGCATCTTCAGTGTCATGCTCATATTTCAAACCAATTTTCCTTTTTAGATACTCCAGTTTATTCCCATTTGTTATTCTCTACTTTCTCCTTTCTTATCAGATTTCCTTTACCTCCTTTGCCGGGCTTCCCTTTGAGCGCACCGTCCGCTTATTCAGCTCCTTCCCTTCTCTCCTTAATCGTCCCCTTATCTCCCTTCTCCTTATCGAGCCATTTTTCACCTTCTTAACTTTATTCTTCGCCTCGGTGTACGGTTCCCGCGTTTATACTTTTATCTTTCTTCCTTTATCTCTCATCTTTCTCGCTGACATAATGATCTTTCTCGTATTTGTTTTCCTCCTTCTCCTTCTCCTCCTCCTCTTCTTCTTTGTCCTCCTCCTTCTCCACCTTCTTTCCTTCTTTTTTTCATTTTTGTGTTTCCTTTTCTTTCGTCTTTTTGTGTTCTTTCATGTTCCCTTCTGCATTTTTTTTTCTTTTTTTTATACTCATTGTCCTCCTTCTCCTCTTCTTATTCCTCCTCCTCCTCCTCCTCCTCCTCCTCCTCCTCCTCCAAGTCCTCTTTCTATCTTTCTATACTTCTCTTCTTTTGTTTTGTTTTTGTCTTCTGTCTTGTACCCTTCTGATTTTTTTCCTCCTCCTCCTCCTCCTCCTCCTCCTCCTCCTGTCATTTTTTGTCCTCTTTCAGTAAAAAAAAAAAAAAATAACACAATGACAGTGAAAAAGCAAAGATTCAAAGTGTTTAGTAATTTTTCGTTCTGATGTGTGAGAGAGAGAAAGGGGGGAAGGGGGGAAGAGAAAGGGGTAGCACGCACTCTTTAATAATTTCTTGGATGTTCTTTGTCTATTAAGCTCCTACTATTGTTATTTCTTTTTTATTTATTTCTTTTTCTTTCCTCTTCACTGTCTTTCCTTTCTCCTTGAGTCCGGCAGGTGTTTAATTTGCATACTCTCTCTCTCTCTCTCTCTCTCTCTCTCTCTCTCTCTCTCTCTCTCTCTCTCTCTCTCTCTCTCTCTCTCTCTCTCTCTCTCTCATTGAACAACACGCGTCATGAAGCCTCTCAGGGGATCGCTCGTGAACCCACCCGTTATGTAGGGTTCGAAACTGTCTGGTTCGGTTAGGTATTCGAATCTCTCCTCTTTTTTCCCCCCTCGCGTTTTCCCTCCTCTTTTTTGCTCCTCTTGTTTAATCACTTTTTTTTCTCTTTACCTCCCTCTTCGTTTCACTTTACTCGTCCTCTTTTTTTCCCCTCTCATATTCTTTCCTATTTCCTCTTTGCTTACCTTTTTTGTCTTCCCTTTTTTCTTCCCTCCTCTCCTCTTTTTCGCTCCTCTTGTTTAATCACTTTTTTTCTCTTTACCTCCCTCTGCGTTTCACTTTTCTCGTTCTCTTTATTTTTCCCTCTCATTTTCTTTCCTATTTCCTCTTTGCTTCCCTTTTTTGTCTTCCCTTTTTCCTTTCCTCTCATTTTAGCCCTCTTTGCCTACTCTGACGCTGTTTTTCCCTTCCCTTTCTCTCCTTTCCCTTTAATCCCATTCCCTTTCCCTTCCCTTATCTTTGCTTTCCTACCCTCCACCTTCCCCTCCCCTCCCTTTCCCTTCCATTCCATTCCCTTTCCCTTCCCTTATCTTTGCTTTCCTACCCTCCACCTTCCCCTCCCCTCCCTTTCCCTTCCATTCCATTCCCTTTCCCTTCCCTTATCTTTGCTTTCCTACCCTCCACCTTCCCCTCCCCTCCCTTTCCCTTCCATTCCATTCCCTTTCCCTTCCCTTATCTTTGCTTTCCTTCCCTCCACCTTCCCCTCCCCTCCCTTTCCCTTCCATTCCATTCCCTTTCCCTTCCCTTATCTTTGCTTTCCTACCCTCCACCTTCCCCTCCCCTCCCTTTCCGTTCCCTTTCATTCTCTCTAACTTCCCTTCTTGTCCCTTCCTTCCATTCACCTTTTCTCTCATTTTATTCATTTTTCTCTCCACCTCTCTTTTAGTCTACCTCTCTTCCTTTTTTTATCCAAGATTCCTCTCCTCTCCATTTCTACCATCTTGTATTTTTTTTCTTTTCTCTGTACCTCCCTTTTAGATTTCCTTTCTCCCTCTTTTTTTCTCTTATTTTATTCCTTTTTGTGTTTACCTCCCTTATCTCCTTCTCTTCTTTTTTTATCCGTGGGTTTTTTTTACTCTCCTTTTATCTACTTTTCTCTTTACCTCCCTTTTCGTTCTCCTTTCTCCCTCTTTTTTCTCACACTTTATCCCTTTTTCTGTTTATCTCCCTTCTCTCCTTCTCTTCCTTTTTATCTCCTCGTTTTATTTACTCTCCTTTTATCTATTTTTTCCTTTACCTCCGTTTATGTCTCTTATTTCCTCTTTCCGACTCTCTCTTTGAGTTCTCCTTTCGTATTTTTCATCTCCCTCTTTTCATCTTTTTCGTTTCATCTCTTCCCTTCATTTCGTTCTAAATCATCCTCTCTTTGTCCAATCCACATTTTTTTCTCCTCCGTCCCTTCCCATTTTTTTCCTTCCTTCTTTCCTATCAATTGCCTCTTTTTTTTTCTCTTGCTTCTTTAATCTACTCTCTCTCCCTCGTTTGCAGTCTCCTGTCCCTCTTTCATTCGCCTGTTATTTACCTCCTCTTAACCCTCTTTTTCCTCCTCGTCTCATTTGCTTCTTTGCTTCTCTAAACAGACTGATGTTTTTTCGAGGTCGTTTTTTTCTTCGTTTTCGTCATCTGATGCGTTTTCGCTTAACTTGTAACATCCATTCTTTTTTTATCTCCATCCCCTCCTTAGCTTCTTCTCTCTCCCTCTCTCTCTCTTCCTCCCTAGTTTGTTGAAGGCAAGAGGGGGTGTGAGAGAGAGAGTGAGATAGAGGGAGAGAGATGGAGGCGGCAGAGCATTAGAAAGAGAAAAGAATCGAGTTTCTCTGTATACTTTATTTTTTTCAGCCAGTCGCTTAGGTATTCACAAGGCGAGGGAGCTAAAGCCGCCTCTGGCACGAAATATCTACGTAATTTTAGACTTTTATTTACATGTTCATTTTTTGAGTAGTAACGTTCTGAGTGACGTTTTTCTTTTCCCTTTCGTTTACTTTCTCACTTTTTTTTTCCTTTTTTTTATATTTGTTGTTTTGTTAAGAATGCCAAGAGACTTCGAGCACAAAATGTTAACTTGTTCTCATTCTTTTCCTTCTTTCTTTTTATTGTCGAGCACTCAACTTTCTCTCATACTTTTCCTTCTTCCTTCTTTTTTTTCATGAGTAACTTTCCATCAGACGTTTTCTTCGTTACACTTTTTACTACCATTCTTAACTTAGCGGTGCGAGAAATGTTACAACAGTTTCCTGGGAGAGAGAAAATATGCTACGTGTCAATCAAATGGGTCTATAACAATTGAAAGAGTTTTAAAGGACTCTGCGGTGAAAAATGAGTTTAGAACTGTTGCCTAATAGAGAGAAAAGCTGTTACGTGCTATCCAATTGATCTATAACACACAAGGGATATTTTTAGAAGAGTCTACGGTTGAAAAAAGAGAAGGATGGAACAATTACCTAGTAGAGAGAGAGAGAGAGAGAGAGAGAGAGAGAGAGAGAGAGAGAGAGAGAGCCTGTTACATGTTACCTAATGGATCTTTAACACATGGGGGACATTTTTAAAGAGTCTACGGTTTAAACGAGAAAACGAGAGGTAGGGGGAAGGCGTCTTACATCCATTCATTAACCATTTATCGGTCATTAAATAGTGAGCACTTAAGTTCAGCCTCCCCTTCCTCCTCCTCCTCCTCCTCCTCCTCCTCCTCCTCCTCCTCTTCCTCGTCCTCCTCCTCTGTATTATTGTGTCCCTGTTTGCCTTTCTTTCCTTCTTCCTTCCTCTCACCCTCGCGGTTATAGATTTAGTGAGAGAGGAGGGAGTAGCAGAAATGAGTGACCCAAGTGTGATATATCTCTCTCTCTCTCTCTCTCTCTCTCTCTCTCTCTCTCTCTCTCTCTCTCTCTCTCTCTCTCTCTCTCTCTCTCACCTTTAATGACGCAATGGACGCCTCAGAGGAGAGTTTAAAGACCACGAGTGCCTTTAATGTTATATTCCTCTCCAACGACACTTGTCTTTTTTTTTTTCCTCAGTATTCGAAGTAAAAATCATGTTCAATATACAGAAAATTAAAAGGCCCACTTACAACACGCGCCTGTTATCAGATTGACTATAGCAGAGATTACTAGACAGATAGATAGATGGTTTGACAGATATACAAAAAGACAAAATGATAGCCAGACGAATAGACAGATTGACAGGCGGGAAGACTGACAGATACCAAAGGATAGGAATTGAAGGGAAAAGAGGACAAAACGATAAACAGTAAGCATGTAAGTGTCGGGAAAGGAAAGGGAAGGGAATGGAAAAGCAGTAATGAAAGTAAGAGAAAGTAAGAGAAGGAAAAGAATCGGAAAGAAAGAAAAAAGGAAAAAAAAGGAAAAAAGGAAAAAAGGAAAGGAAAGGTAATGGAAGAACAGTAATGAAAGCAAGAGAAAATAAGAGAAGAAAAAGAAGCGGAAAGGAAGAAAAAAAGAGGGAAGGGAAAAAAAATAGGAAAGGAAGTGTGCAGAAGAGAAAGAAACTAAGGAGGGAAAGTGAAATATGGAGTGAGGGGAAAGAGAGCACAGCGCAACGAAAATGATGTTTCAGGAAGGAAATAAAAGAACAGGAAAAAACAAACCAAAAAGAAAGGAAACCATATAGTGGGAGGAGAATGAAAAGGATAAGAAGAGAGGGAAAAGGAAAAGACGGAAATCATATAGTGGGAGGAGAATGAAAAGGATAAGAAGAGAGGGAAAAGGAAGAGACGGAAATCATATAGTGGAAGGAGAATGAAAAGGATAAGAAGAGAGGGAAAAGGAAGAGACGGAAATCATATAGTGGGAGGAGAATGAAATGGATAAGAAGGAAAAGGAAGAGATAGAAAGAAAATAAGAGGGTTTGGAAGGGCAGGAAATCTAACTTAAGGAGAGAAGCTGAAAGGAATATCTGTAAATCTGTCAAACTATCTATCTATCTGACTGGTTATCTCTGCGCCTTTGAATTTTATGTATATTGAACGTGATTTTTGCCTCGAATACTGAGGAAATGTAAGTTCAAGGAAGAAAAGAGAAAAAAGTAAAAAAAAAAAAAGGAATAGGATAAGAAACGAGTAGTAAACAGGTACGAGAGAAAAAAAAAGGGCGGTAAGGGAAGGTCTTGCCGGGTCGTGTTGCTACGCTGTAAGGATGGGACGCCGTGATTGGCCGTAATTTGGACGCCAGGTTGTTAAAATTTAATCTTCTTAATTAACCTCTGAAGAATGACGGTGTGTGTGTGTGTGTGTGTGTGTGTGTGTGTGTGTGTGTGTGTGTGTGTGTGTGTGTGTGCGCGAGAGAGAGAGAGAGAGAGAGAGAGAGAGAGAGAGAGAGAGATACAAACAGACGGGGAAAAAAAAGAGAATGACAGACAAAGACAACACAGACGGAACAAAAGAAAGAAAATAGAAAGAAACAAAGAAACAAAATAAAGAAAGAAAAAGACAGTCAGACAGGGAAACAAAAAAATAAAGAAAAAAAATCCTGAGCCAACTTATTTCCCCCACCATTATTTTTTTCACGTCACCCCTTCGTTCCCTCCCCTTCAATTCCATCCCGACCCCATCCCCTGACTCGCTTCTTCACCCCCTCCGCATCCCCCTTCCTCTCCCCTTCTCATCGGGAGGGCGCGCACGGAAGGGAGAGGGAGGAAGATACAGAGGAAGGGGAGGTAGACGGTAGAAGAAGGGAGGAGGGAGGGGGAAAGACTGGAATGAAAGATGAGAGATGAAGGGGAAAGGGGAGGGGAGAGGAGAGGAGTAGGAGAGAAAAGAAGAGGGAGAGGTTAGAAGAAACGGAGGAGAGGAGAGATGAGGGGAGTGGGGAAAAAGAGTAGGAAGGAGAAAGAGAGAGTTGAAGGAGGGAAATGAAGATGGGAAAGAAGGGGAAGAATAGAGAAGCGGAAGGGGGAAAAAGAGGGGATATGAGGGGAGCAGGAAAGAGGAGATGGGAAGAGGGAGAGAAGATAGAAGGGAAGAGGGGAAAAGAAGAAACAAGAGAGAAGAGAGAAAGGGAAGAAAAGAGGGAACAAAACTGAGAAAAGAGAGAACGCAAGGGAAGGTGAAGAATAAAGAGAAGAGAAGAAGAAGGGAGAGGAGAAAACAGGGAATAGAAGACGGGCGGAGAAATTCAAAGGAGAGAGAGAAAAAAAAAGAACGGGGAGAAGATCGAAGAAGAGAGAAAGGGAGGAGGGGAGAGGAGAGGCAAACAAGAGTGAGAGGATCCGCACTGTCACGGGGGTGGTTTGGGGTGTCTACGGTATGCCCTTAATAATATCCCGCGGCGAATCAAAGGCGGCGCGCGGCGGGGAGAGGGAGGCATCGTGTTATTTCTTGCGGCATTTATTGGGATTAATGCGCGCTGATCCGTCCTCATGCCTCACGCGGCGGCTAGGATTGGCACACAGGCAGTGGAGAAGAAACGGAAGAAAAAAGGTAGAGATTGAAAGATACACAGAGGGCAAGGAAGGAAGGTTAATCATAGAAACAGTAATATCACGATTAGAAAAGACAAACGAAGAAGGAAGAAAAAATCAAAAGAAAGAAAAGAAGATAGGGAAAAAGACAGAGGGCAAAGAAGGAAAGATAATCAGAAAAAAAACAGGATTGAGAGTTGGGAAAAGACTGATAAAGAAAGGGATATGGAAGGAGGAAAGAGAACAACGATGGTGAGAAAGAAAGACTAAAAAGGAAAAAGAAAACAGGTAGAAAGAAAGACATAGGAAAGGGGGAGAAAGTTAGTCATAAAAATACGGGAAAATAAGAGGAAAGATGAATAAGGAAAATGAAATAGAGGAGGAAGATAAAGAACAATGACGGAAGGAAGGGTGGTGGAGAAAGAGAGGGAAAAAGAAAAAGAAAAAATTGAAATGATGATTATTGAGAAAGGAATGGAATAACTGAGAGAGGGATTGAGAGCCATAATGAGGGGGAATGATTATAGAAGTCTTAATCCCTTTGAAATTTCGTTCTTATATTTGGCAGTAAAGAAATGTCACAAGGGAGGAAGGATTATTTTCAGCGCCGAGGTTTGTTGACGATAATTCTGGGAGTAATTTTGTGTTATTACGTGGGATATTGTTTTCTGTGTGTGGGTGTCTGTCTGTCTGTTTGCCTGTCTGTCTGTCTGTCTGCATCTTTTCATCCGTGTCCGTCTCTAGTTAAAACACAAAACACACGGAAAAACAAAGTCATGCATTAAATAAAATCTGTCCGTCTGTCTAACTTTTTTTTAATCTTTTTTTTACTCTTTTTTTTTTTAGTACGAGACATAAAAAAAAATCATATGAAAGTCTGTTTGTCTATCTCTCTTTCCATTTATGTCGAATTCTAGTTAAATATTTACTCTCTACTTTAATATTCTCTTTTCTTTTTTTTCCTTCTTTTCCCCCACCATCATTTTGTCATTTATCATCTCTTCCCTCCCTCTTCCCTCTCTTTATCTATCTTTCTTTCCTCGTTATTTTCATGCTTCAATGCTTATCTTTCTATTTTCCTGGGGGTTTTTTTATTTCAATTTTCTTTTTTCTTTCTTTTCCCTTTCATTCTCTTCCCATCTTCCTTTCAAAACACAACGTAGAATGAAAAATGTCCGTCAGTGTCTGTTTATCTCTCTATCTATGTCTATCTCCAGGTGAATTATGAAACATACAAAAAAAGACGCGGGTAATGAGGAAGATCTGTCTGTCTGTCTTTCCATCCATGTTTATCTCCCGTCAATTATAAAACAAAAAACAAACTCACCTATCAAGAGAAAATAAAGTCCATCTGTTAATCTGTCTGGAGAGTTGTTTCAATCCTTTTTTTTCTTCGCTTTTCTCTCTAAACAAATCTTTCAAGTTGATTCTCGTTCCTTCCTTTCATTATGTCTATCTAGTCAAATTAGGAATCACAAAAAAAAACATATTCACACATTAAATGATGAAGGTCTGTCTATGTCTGTCTTTCTGTCAGTGTGTCGTTCCATGTCTATCTCGAGTTAAATTATAAAGCATACCAAAAAAATATTAAACTCACACATCAGGTGAAGAAGATAAAAGCATTTCGGAGCCACGTCGCACCTGGCCGAACACCTGTCATTTCCACTAAACACGGCCAACACCTCGACTTTATATTTTCTCTCACTCGTTTTATGCTTCATTACAACGCACTTCAAAATAACAAAAGAATAAAAGAACGCGAAAAAAGGTGTTATTCAGAGTGGTTTCCTATTTTTTTATCTGTTATAAGTTTGTTTATTTGTTTGTTTTTGTTTGTTGTTGTTTGTGTGCGTTCTTACCTATTTGTTATTACGTATTTTTATTGACGCAAGATTGAAACGTCATATTTCATACATTTTTTTTTCACCGAACTTTTTATATATATGTGTGTGTGTGTGTGTGTGTGTGTGTGTGTGTGTGTGTGTGTGTTTAGAGAGTACACACACACACACACATGCACACGCTGAAGCCGGACACAGTAAGAGCTATCCATTTAATCACTCGTCCATTCCCTAAACAGATGCTCGCGACGACGATACAAAAACCAAAAAAAAAAAAAAAAAAGATCCGAACCTTCCTGGGAGTTGTTTCAATCTTTCTTTTTTTTCTCTCTCCATTTTTCTCACTACACAAATTATTCAAGTTGATTCTCGTTCCATTCTTTATAGTCGAGGCTAACATGTCGCGCCCTCCCCTTCTCGTTCCCCGTCCATTTGTTTTCCTCTCTGTTTTATATCCTTATCCTATCTGTCTTTCCTCTTTGCTTTACTTACCCATTTTCATTACTTCTCTTACTGTGTTTACCGTTACTCATCTCTTCCTCTCTCTCTCTCTCTCTCTCTCTCTCTCTCTCTCTCTCTCTCTCTCTCTCTCTCTCTCTCTCTCTCTCTCTCTCTCTCTCTCTCTCTCTCTCTCTCTCTCTCTCTCTCTCTCTCTCTCTCTCTCTCTCTCTCTCTCCTTCTCTTACCTTTACTTCTCTCTTTCTCCTCCTCTCCTCTTAAAACTCACCCTTCCTCTTTCTATCTCTCTCTTTTTCCCTTTCCCACCTATTCACCGCTCTCCCTAACATTCTTCCCTTTTCCCTTCCCCCTTTCCCCGCCGACTCCATTCTCCCCGCACCGTTTTCGCTCTCTCACTCTCACTCTTCCTCTCCTGCTCGCTGTCTCTACTTCACCGTGAATAATACTCGAATTTTCATTTTCAGAGAGAGAGAGAGAGAGAGAGAGAGAGAGAGAGAGAGAGAGAGAGAGAGAGAGAGAGAGAGAGAGAGAGAGAGAGAGAGAGAGAGAGAGAGAGAGAGAGAGAGAGAGAGAGAGAGAGAGAGAGAGAGAGAGAGAAAATATCCATGTCCTTCCTCACAATCCTGTTTTCCACTTCCTCTTCTATCACCTCTTTTGTCGTCCTCTTTTCTGCACCTCCCTCTCCTCCTCCCTCCTCCTCCTCCTCCTCCTCCTCCTGAGAGAGCATCCACAGGTTCACAAATATCGGTAATGTGTCCAGAGAGAAATTTCAGCCACAACACACTGACAGATTATGGCTTCACGCTTCCTCCTCTCGCCTCCCCCTGCTGCGTCTGCTTATATCCCCTCCTCCTGCTTCCGCTCTTGCTTCTCCTCCTCCTGTCTTTGTTCCTTTCTCCTGCTTCTTCTCCTTCTCCTGCAGCTCGTCCTCCCCGTCCTCCTCCTCCTCCTTTTTATCGATATTACTGCTGTTTTTTTGTCTTGTTCGCTTAAGTTCAATCACCATATCTATATTTACTGTTATAATGTCATTTGCTACTTTTCTAATATTAACTCGAACACTAATACTAATGCTAATACTAATACCACCATTACTAATACTAATTCTAATGCTGAACCCACAATAACATCCTTTTGGTTTAAATAATTACGTACGTTCACGCTCTCACCACACGATGCCATGAATTACACCAACCAGTAACATTAAAGATACAAGACGCTTTGCAAATGGGTATTCTGTGGGGAGGTGTGGAGATGTAGGCTTGATTCATGAGTATAAGGAGACGAAAGGGAAGAGGAGGAGAAGGAGGAGGATGAGAAAGAGGAGGAAATACTTGATTCATGATTATTAGGAGGAGGAAGAGGAAGATACAAGACGCTTTGCAAATGGGTATTCTGTGTGGAGGTGTAGCGATGTAGGTTTGATTCATGAGCATAAGGAGACGAAAGAGAAGAGGAGGAGAAGGAGGAGGATGAGAAAGAGAAATACGTGATTCATGACTATTAGGAGGTGGAGGAAGAGGAAGAGGAAGATACAAGACGCTTTGCAAATGGGTAATGTGTATGGAGGTATAGAGATGTAGGCTTGATTCATGAGTATAAGGAGACCAAAGAGAAGAGGAGGTGAAGGAGGAGGAGGAGAAAGAGGAGGAAATACTTGATTCATGATTATTAGGAAGTGGAAGAGGAAGATACAAGACGCTTTGCAAATGGGTAATGTGTGTAGAGGTGTAACGATGTAGGCTTGATTCATGAGTATAAGGAGACGAAAGAGAAGAGGAGGAGAAGGAGGAGGAGGAGAAAGAGGAGGAAATACGTGATTCATGATTATTAGGAAGAGGAGGGAGAGAAAGAGGAAGATGTAGGAGTGAGTGGGGCGGATATATAAGAACATAAGGAGACGAAAGAGAAGAGGAGGAGAAGGAGGAGGATGAGAAAGAGGAGGAAATACGTGATTCATGATTATTAGGAAGAGGAGGAGGGAGAGGAAGAGGAAGATGTAGGAGTGAGTGGGGCGGATATATAAGAACATAAGGAGACGAAAGAGAAGAGGAGGAGAAGGAGGAGGATGAGAAAGAGGAGGAAATACGTGACTCATGATTATTAGAAAGAGGAGGAGGGAGAGGAAGAGGAAGATGTAGAAGTGGGAGGCGGCGGATATATATATTTTTTTGTATTATTACTTGTCGACGGGAAGGAATTTTCAACACCTGACGATTTCTTGGGCGGAGGTAAAATCACTCGCGGACTCAGGTATTGGGGGAAAAGAAGCGTGATTGGGTTACCTCAGCACCAGCACCAGCGGCACCAGCATCAGCGCCACACTTTCCTCCCTCTCCGAGACTCACACGAAACAATCTCCAACACTTTTATTTGCGGGTTTTTTTTTCTTCGTTGTGATTTTTTTTTTTTTTCGTGTTCTCGTCTTTGTTGGTCTATTCCTTCACTTTACTTATCTATTTTTTTTTTTTGCACTATTTTCTATCCTTTGTTTTTGGGTTTTGGCTCGGTTCGTGGGTATATTATTTATTAGTTCTCTCTCTCTCTCTCTCTCTCTCTCTCTCTCTCTCTCTCTCTCTCTCTCTCTCTCTCTCTCTCTCTCTCTCTCTCTCTCTCTCTCTCTCCATAGTAAACTTTGTAAACTAACTGGAGAAAATATGATTCGCGGTATTTTTTTGTTTAGTTTAACAAGTACATTTTTTTTCTCTCTTTCTTTCCTTCCTCGAGTGAGTAAGTTAGATAAGAAAGAGTTTCGTGTGATTGCGGAATTTCCTCTTTCACCTTTCACTGTTACCAGATTCCCTTCTCCATCTGTCGCGTGAATGTTTAGCTTTTTTACTTTATTTACAAGTAAGTGAGTGAGTGAGTGAATGAATGGGTGTGTGAGTTGGTGTAGAGAGCTATGAGCGGCTGTGTGATTTTCTCTTCTTTTTTTTTTTAGTGATATCACACTTTCCTCTCTACCTAAATATCATGTCTATGTCTATGTCTGTTCTCCATCCCGTCCGTCAACTTTATCTTAGAGTCCCTTTTCTTGATTGGGACAGCAGGTATAGAAGTTAAGGTTAGCCAGGCCCGGGAGGATAATAATTTGGAAGACGTAGGAGGAGGAGGAGGAGGAGGAGAGGGAAGGGAAGGAGGAGGAGGAGGAGGAGGAGGACTGAGCTGCTTTGATTGACATAGGAACTTGTTTTGGGTAAGATTTCGAGATGAATTGGATCGGCGAGGAGGTTCTGCATGTCTCCCTTATATTATGTTTCTCCCGTTTTCTTTAATGCTGTATCTCCATCACTTTTAAGTTGTATAGTTTTCACCGAAATCTCTCTATTTATCATTATCTATTTATCTCTCTGTTAATCTCTTTCTCGAACATCAAAAGTATGGTTTCCTTCGTATTCCTTAAGTTTTCTGTTGTTGTTTTTGTCAGCATCACTTTTAGTTGTATAGTAATTACCTAAGACTCTATCAATACCTCCATCTATCAATCTATCTATTCATCTCTCTTTCTCGAACATCACAAGTCTGGAAACACGAGCAAAGTGTTAATTAAGGGAGCCCGGCGAGAGAAAAGAGAGAACGGGAAGAAGACGGGGGAGTTGATGGCTCACTAACTGAAAGAGGAGAGGAGACAGCGACAAAAACAGGAGACTAATTAATGAGTCTCCCTCGCACAGGATTTACATCAAGAGGAGGGCGAGGGGCTGAAGAGTCCCTCGCGGACGTCTTGTTTGGCGCAGAAATGTGGAAATGCTTGATCCATGACTAGAAGGAGACGAAAGAGAAGAGGAGGAGAAGGAGGAGGAGGAGGAGAAAGAGGAGGAAATACGTGATTCATGATTATTAAGAGGAGGAGGAAGAGGAGGAAGAGGAAGAGGAAGAAATATCGTTAATCTTGAGTGAAATGTGGAGATGAAAAGGATGAATTAATTAGCGGCTTAGTATTTATGGTAAAGAAGTAGGAGTTGCAGTAGTAGTAGTAGTAGTAGTAATAGTAGTAGTAGTAGTAGTAGTCAATAGTAGTAGTCGTAATTGTCATCCTACATTGTTTCTGTCGCTTCCTTCTCGTCTTTTCCGTAACTCATAACACCCCAATTTAACCCCGTGTCGCCGGCAGATGTTACGAGAACCAAGGACGACTTCTGTACTCCTCTCTTTCTACATCTGTTCTCCCTCCTCCCCTGGTCTCTTATTCCTACACGAACGCCACAGCCATTTCTTCCAACCTACGTAACATGAGAAAGATTAAACCGCCATCTCATGTAACTTAAAACCATACGTAGGCGTCCCACTCAGCCTTGTAGTTGATTTTTTTTCCTTCTCTGAGTACGGGAAAATTTTACTTCAAGATTTATTTCAGTGGTTTCATTTCCTCTTCAGTTTCCTTGGGTATAGGTCGGAGATTTCTACGATGGAGGGAGGGAGGATAAGGAGGAAGAATATGAGGGGAAAAAAAAGTAAAAATGGTTCGTGAGTGGAGAACAAAAAGAGAGATGGAAGTGAAGGAGACCATGCGAGTGAAGATATGAAAGAGGAATAGAGACAGAAGGAAGGGAGGGAGGAAGGAAGGGAGGGAGGAAGGGAAGATAAGGAGGAAGAATATGAGGGAAAAAAACAATATAAAATGTTTCGTGAGTAGAGAATAAATAAAGAGAGAGATGGAAGTGAGGGCGACCATGAGACTGGAGATAAGTGAGAGAAGGAGAGAGAGAGAGAGAGAGAGAGATCGTCTACCATCATCTTCCATCACCCAATCCTGTTCCTCTAAGCTAATGGCCGATTCTGAGCAATGTGTGTCGTGTGTGTGTGTGTGTGTGTGTGTGTGTGTGTGTGTGTGTGTGTGTGTGTGTGTGTGTTCTACAATTCGCTTTTATTTGCTTCCCTCTTGTCCTCTCGCTCCTCACCTTCCTTCGCTTCTCTTCCTTTGTCTCATCCACTCTCTATCCCTCCAACCCTCCTCTGTCCCTCTCCCTCTCTCCCTCTCCCTCTCCCTCTCTCCCTCTCTCTGACCTGTCTTGTGCATCCTCGTCCTATTGTCACTCCCCTTCTCATTTAATCTTGCCTCACTCCTTTCATCTATCCGTGGCCTACTTATCCCCCCATTCCCAGGTCCATCATGTCTTAAGATTATATTTCCATGCTATTGCGAGCCTCATTTTCCTCTTTCTCATCTCAGGGTCCTCATTATTTTGTCAATCGGCGTACCTTTCTTTTTTTTTAATTTCCTTTTGTTCTTGGTTGTATATTTTGTACCATATATAAATATCTTACTTTTCATTTCGTTTTCTTCTTATCTATTCGCATTTCTGCCTACGTGATCATTCCTTTGCCTTCGACTTTTCTTCTGGTATTTTTTTTTTCAAACATAATATTTCAGTACAAAAGGAGGCTCAAAACAACACTTTTTAGGTATAAGTATTTGAAGAGCCTGTGTATGGGACAAAACTAATCGTCGACTGTTGCACACACACACAAACCTACAAATACAAAATACAAAAATTGAACAAACATGTAAAAACAATTTGTACGAGTGTCAGTTTGCCACTGTACTTTCTATCTAGGTGTTCTTTCCTTTTCCGTCCCTTCTAAGCTCAGTTGTCTTTCTCGCTTAATGCAAAATGGAAACTCTGGTCATTGCCTTTTTTTTCTGATCTGTTTACCTTTCTGTGTGTGTGTGTGTGTGTGGCAGGGGGGGGGGGGGGGTCTGAGTATATCTGTGGCTTCTCAAACTCTTTTTATTTTTATTTCCCCCGCGGTGTTATTCCTTTCATTATTTCTCCCAAGGACCCGACGTGCATTCCTGCCCCGTGTCCTCCTTTTCCTTCTCTCTCTTGCTTTTCTTAGCCAAGGACAAATATCTCCTTCCTCCTCTCTCCTCCTCCATCTTCATCTTTCCTTCTTCCCGTAATGTGCTGCACAATTCTTTCTTTTCACCTCCTTTCTTTGCTACGTTCGGTTCACTTGCTCTTTCCCTTCTTCCTTTAGTGCCTCTTTCCCCTCCTCTTTCTTCCTCCATCTTTATTTTCCCTCCTCCCTGTACTGTGCATCGCCCTTTCTTTCCTCTTACCCGTTTTCTTTGCCAAGTTCCCTTCATCTTCTCTTTCTCTCTTCTCTTTAGTGACTTTTCCCTCCCTCGTTCCCCTTCCTCTTTCTTCCTCCATCTTTATTTTCCCTCCTCCCTGTACTGTGCATCGTCCTTTCTTTCCTCTTACGCCTTTTCTTTGCCACGTTGCCTCCATCTACACTTTCTCTCTTTTCTTTAATGCCTTTTCCCTCCCTCTTTCCCCCTCCTCTTTCTTCCTCCACCTTCATCTTTCCTTCTTCTCCTACTGTGCCTCACCCCTCTCTCTCCTCTCCCCCTTCCTTTCCCACGTTTCCTTCACCTTCTCCTTTCATCTTTTCTTTAGTGCCTTTTCCCTCCTTCATCTTCCTCTCCATCCTCTCCTCCCTCCCTCCCTCCTTCACTATTTCATGGCCGTTCCGGAGTGAAACAAAAGCAATAAGTGTAATTAATGTTCCCGCTCTCATCTGTCTCTTACCTGCTGCGGTGGTGGTGGTGGTGGTGGTGGTGGTAGTGGTGGTGGTTGTAGCTGGTGGTGGAATTGGAGTTTGTGTACGTGCGTGGTGGTAGTGGGGGACAGACTTGGTAGTGGTGGTGGAGAAGAAGGAGGAGGAGGAGGAGGAGGAGGAGGAGAACAAAAACGAGAACAACGAAGAGAACGAGAACGAGGAGGAGGAGTAAGAGGGAGAGGAAGAGAAGTAGAAAGAGGACGAAGAAGAAAAGAAAACAAAAAAGAAAAAGAGAAAATGATCAGAACGAAAAGTAAGAGCAAACAGGAGGAGGAAGAGAAGGAAGAGGAGGAGGAGGAAAAGGAGGAGGAGGAGGAGCGGGAATGAGAAAGAAGAGGAGGCAGACGAAGCGGAGGAGGAAGAGGAGGCCGTAAGTGCTTGCTATTAAGTAATTCATGAACAGGTGTGTCAGGTGGAGAGAGGGAGGGGAGGCAGGAACCTACTTACCTGATGCCACACTTGATTGTCGTGAGGTGTGGTGGTGGGGGGGTCAAAGAGGAGGGGAAGTGGAGGTGGGGGGGGGCGAAGAGGAGGGGGGTGGCGGTGGTGATGGTGGTGGTGAGGGGGGGAGGGAGGGAGACTGATGGTGATTGTGGTTGTAGAGGGAGAGAGTGAATGTGATTGTGGTGTTGGTATGTTTAGTGTTGGATTTTTCTTTTTTTCTATTCCAGTTTTTCCTATTCCAGTTTTTCCTATTCCAGTTTTTCCTATTTCAGTTTTTCCTATTCCAGTTTTTCCTATTTCATCTTTTTCTATTCCAATTTTCTCCTATTTCAGTTTTTTTCTATTCCAGTTTTTTCCTATTCCAGTTTTTCCTTTTCCAGTTTTTCCTATTCCAGTTTTTCATATTCCAGTTTTTCCTATTTCAGTTTTTCCAATTCCAGTTTTTCCTAATCCAGTTTTTCCTATTCCAGTTTTTCCTAATCCAGTTTTTCCTATTTCAGTTTTTCCTATTCCAGTTTTTCCTAATCCAGTTTTTCCTATTCCAGTTTTTTCTAATCCAGTTTTTCCTATTTCAGTTTTTCCTATTCCAGTTTTTCCTAATCCAGTTTTTCCTATTCCAGTTTTTTCTAATCCAGTTTTTCCTATTCCAGTTTTTCCTATTCCAGTTTTTCCTATTTCAGTTTTTTCTATTCCAGTTTTTTCCTATTCCAGTTTTTCCTATTCCAGTTTTTTCTATTCCATTTTTTTCCTATTCCAGTTTTTCCTATTCCAGTTTTTCCTATTTCAGCTTTTTATATTCCAGTTTTTTCCTATTCCAGTTTTTCCTATTTACAGTTTTTTCTATTTCAGTTTTTTCTATTCCAGTTTTTTCCTATTCCAGTTTTCCCATTCCAGTTTTTTCCTTTTCCAGTTTTTTTTCTATTCCAGTTTTTTTCCTATTCCGGTTTTTCCTATTCCTATTTTTCCTATTCCAGTTTTTTTTCTTATTCCAGTTTTTCCTATTCCAGTTTTTTCCTATTCCAATTTTTTTTCCTATTCCAGTTTTCCTATTCCAGTTTCTTTTTTATATTTATTTCCGCTTTTTCTTTCGTCTTTTCTAATGTTTTTCTTTATCATTTCCAGCTTTTCTATATTTTTTTCCAGTTTTTCTCCTTCCTATCTTTATCTCCAGTTTTTTTCCTATCAACTCTAGTTTCTGTATCCTACTATATTCTATTTTTCAGTAGTTTTCGATCTACATTTCCATTTTTTTATTTCTCTTCATTTCACTTTTTATATCAATCTCAGGTTTTCTTTTCATTTCCAGCATTTTTTGATCCATTTCCTGGATTTTCCTTCGTATCTTCATTTCTTCGTATCTTCATTTCGTATCTTTCATTTTTTCTTGCAATCGATATGACACTGTGACCCTCTTTTTAGGACCATCAACTAACCAATTAAAACTAAATCGTGCCCTTGATCAGTATTTCTAACACTGCTCGAGCCTTGCAATGATAAAAAAAAAAAACATCTAATATAACCACCGTATTACTCTAGCAAACAACTTATACAACACGAAAAAGTTACACGAAATCTCCAACCTTTAATTACGAACCTGGGTATATTGGACGGTCTCCCTAATCAGAAAAAAAAGATTGACTCACCCTTAAGAGAGAGATGATACTTATTTCCGTCCCCTAATCACCATCTCCCTCCTTTAGCAGCCACTGGGACGGGGCGAGGGACGGGAAGGATGCAGAAGTAGAGAGAAGTAGAGAGAGGCAGAGAGGTAAGGAGAAGGAGGGGCAAGGAAATAAATAAAGATGAAAGAATAAAGATACATATAGAAGGAAAGGAGATAAGGCAACAGAAGGAGGGTACAAAAGAGAGCCAGGGAAGTGGAGGGAAAAAGGAGCAGAAGGGGACTTGGAATGAAAAGAAAAAAAAAGAGATAAAAGAACCCAGATAAATTAAGAAGAAAGGAAGATAAGGCAGCAGGAGGAGGTACAGAAGGGGAGGAGGGGAAGGAAAGACAAAAGGAGGAGAAGTAGGAGAAGGAAGAAGAGAGAAGAGCGAGAGAGGAGAGACAGGACGAAAAAAAGGAGATAAGGGAGAGGAGTCATATTGTCGGAACGAAGGGAGAGGGAGAAAAAAAAAACACGAGTGAGGGGAAGGTTAAGAAAGGGAAGGAGAAACACACACAGGACGATAGGCACATACAGAGAGGGAGAAAAGGAGAGACGGACGGAGGGAAGAAAGGAGGGAAGAAGAGTGTCATCTACGTGGCAACCCTTCTAACTTTTTCTCGTAACTTTCAAACTGTGGCGTTGCAGTGTTGACTTTGCTTGTGTATTTTGGAGCACGCTGGGGATATATCGACACACATACACACACACACACACACACACACACACACACACACACACACACACACACACACACACACACACACACACACACACACACACACACACACACACACAAACACGCACACGCACACACGCATACATACATACCCACATACTTACATACACCTGTGAATTACCTGTGGCTTACCAGGTATAGCCAGGTAAAAATTAAGGCGGCATTTATCTCAGTAAAGGAGGATTTAGTTGTGTGCGCGCCGGCATCCTTTACCTCCTCCTCCTCCTCCTCCTCCTCCTCCTCCTCCTCCTCCTCCTCCTCCTCCTGTTTTCCCCTGCTTCTGCTTCTCCTCCTCCTCCAAGTCGAGTATATCTCCCGTTTTTTTTACTCTCTCTCTCTCTCTCTCTTCCCCCCCCTGAAGAGAAGTAAAATATCAAACTGAAAAAGAATTAAAATAGAGAAAAGAAGGAGAGAAAAAATGGGATAGAGAAAGCAGATCCGGTTAATGAGGATGAGTTAGTAATGAGGGTAATTCTAAGAGGAAAAGGGATTAAAAAGTTGCGTCGTTAGGAAAACAAAATTAATGGAGAAGCGCCCTTACCTGCACGAGCGTAAAAAAAAAAAATTAATAAATAAATATATAAAAAAAAGTATCTGAAATAAAATAAAAAGTGGACAAGCGACGCAGAAAACACAAGCAAAAAAAAAAAAAAAAAAGCAGAAACTCATTAAGATCGAGAGCGTGTAAGTTAAGTGTAGCTCAGTCTGTAAACGCACACACACACACACACACACACACACACACACACACTCTCACACTCGTACACACTCACACCTGACTTGTTTGGGGTATTGGCTTTTCTACCAATCAGCGAGAGAGAGAGAGAGAGAGAGAGAGAGAGAGAGAGAGAGAGAGAGAGAGAGAGAGAGAGAGAGAGAGAGAGAGAGAGAGAGAGAGAGAGAGAGAGAGAGAGAGAGGAAAGAGCAAAAAAGAATACTGGAAACCTAAATGAAAAGAAACGCGCTGGATATATTGCTTCGGTGTGTAAAGAAACTGGAGGAGGAGAAGAAGAAGCAGAAAAATGCGTGTACAAAGAGAAAGGAACGAAGCTGCAAAGAAACAAGAGTAAGAGGCAATTGAAACAGATGGAAAGGGAGGAGGAAGACGTATGCAAGAGGAAGGGAGAACTGTGGAAAGAGTGAAGCAAGAAATTGAAAGGAAAAAGTGAAAACATGAATCAGAGAGAGAGAGAGAGAGAGAGAGAGAGAGAGAGAGAGAGAGAGAGAGAGAGAGAGAGAGAGAGAGAGAGAGAGAGAGAGAGAGAGAGAGAGAGAGAGAGAGAGAGAGAGAGCAAAAAAGGAAACAGGAAAGAAATCACGCTTTGATATATGTGTCCCTGAGCCTGAGACAGCGTTCTTGGGCGTTACACTATTTAGTCACGTCTTTACGAGCTGGGAACACTTGTATGACCGTGTTTCCTGCCTCTTTTACATCCTCTCGCTGCATCTCTCTGCACTGCGTTATCCTCTCGCTTACCAGGTCCTCTTAAGGGCTGGAGAGGAACTTCGGATAACATAAGAGCATTACCAGCACTCCTAAAACCCTGTAATACAAGCTCTCCAAGTCCATTTGCAGCCACTGAAGATACGCAGATGGCAAGTGATTGTAAGTTAGAATATAAGAGCTTGTTTTCGGGCGGTTGTGTGCGAGCTTTTGACATCGAAATACTGGAAGGCTTTGAAGGAGACATGGGCAACGCTTGAAAGACGAAAAACTGGAAGAATCTAAGACATAAGTGACTTGGAAGACTATTTTGATATTGGAGTCATCATTCAAAAGCGAAATGGGACTAAATAAAGGTAGAAAAAAAAGGAAGAAGAGAAAAAGGAAAAACGAAGGATGTCATTACCAGGAGAAGAGATGAAATAGCAAAAAGAAAAATAAGTTAAGGACTGTAAAGAAATGAGTGGAAGAAGAAGAAGAGAAAAAGAAGAACAGGAGAAAGAACAGAAACATGAAAAGACAAATAAGAACAGAAGGAAAAGAAAAACGAGGAGGAGAAAAGTATAAAAAGAAGGAGGAGGAGGAGGAGGAAGAAGGGGAAAAATATGTTAAAACGAAAATGACAGAGCTAGAGACGCATGAAAAATAGCCGCCACTTATCAGGAAACGGCAAAAGTTGTTGTAGTGCGAGAAAGAAGTAAAAAATAAAAAGTTTAAAACAACGGAAACTACTCGCGGCAAAGTTAAAATGGCGTAAACAAAGAATAAACTTTCCCGGTGAGCAAAACGTGTCGATTAAACAATTACGAGAGAAAGAAAGAAAGAGAAATAAAAACATGAATGGATGAAATTAAGAACAACCAAATAAAAGTCTTTGAAAATAGTAGACAGAAAATAATGAACATGAAGAACAATATCACCACCAAGAAGAACAAAACGAGGAAGTTAGCAAATATATGAGCAAAGGATGACGAGGAAGAATTAGAAGCTACCAGGAAGTTAGAGGAAAGAGGTAGAACAGGAAGAAAGGGAAGCAGACCGAGGTAAGGGAGAACTTTAAGCGATAAACAAGAACAAAGAAGAACAAAGAAAGCTTGAGGTAAGAGAGAGAAAAAATAATATGTAAGGAACCAGGAAAAATGGAGCATAGACGAAACACCAGGGCAGCACCAAAAAAATACGTAAGCAAAGACTAAAAAGAGATAGAACAACAGGGAGAAAAAGGATGTTAAAAAAAGCTGTCACAAAGAAGTCTGAGCCAGCGGAAGGAAGAAACAGATCACGAACTAAAAAAAAAAAAGAGACGGTGTTAAAGACAGCAACACACCACAAAGAAACACAAGGACACAGAGAACCGGAAAAGAAAAAAAAAACAAGAAATTGTGAAGCCAAAAGAGGCGTGGGAGAACAACATTAGGTCACAAAGAAGTCTGAGGAAAGAGATGGAAAGACTAGGGAGGGAAGAAGGGAGGAAGAAGAGAAGGTCAGAGGAAGCACCACCCCACAAAGAGACATAAGGAGGGAACAGGGAAGGGATAACACAACAAAAGAGGGAGAGAAATAAGTGAAGTCCAGGAAGCGTCGAGTCGCAAAGCAGCTTAAAGAGAGAGAATGAAGTGAACAAAAGAAGTAGGAGGAAAATAAGGGGTTAGAGAAACAACGCCACCACCACCACCACCACCACCTCAAAGCCGTTTCCGAGAAGAGATGGAAGAAGTAGATCCCGAAGTAGAAAGAGCAGGAGTGGAAAAAGAAGTAGGATGAAAATAGAAGTTACAGAAGCTACACCACCACCACCACCACCACCACCACAAAACCGTTTCCGAGAAGAGATGGAAGAAGTAGATCCCGAAATAGAAAGAGGGATAGAGAAGGTTAGAGGGAACGGCACTCAACCAGACAGCATAAGACGAGAACAGAAGAAAAAGAAGGAGGAGGAGGACAAGAAATAGAAAGAGGGATAGAGAAGGTTACAGGGAACGCCACTCAACCAGATAGTATAAAACGAGAACAGAAGAAGAAGGAGGAGGAGGAGAAGAAATAGAAAGAGGGATAGAGAAGGTTAGAGGGAACGGCACTCAACCAGACAGCATAATACGAGAACAGAAGAAAAAGAAGGAGGAGGAGGAGAAGAAGGAGGTTTAGCAAGAGAAGAAGGACGAGGAGAAAGGAAACAAAAGGTCTGAGTGAACATGACGTCTCAAAGAAGCTTACGACTGGAAAAAAAATAGTTAAGCTTCCATCTGTCCTTAACCCTCTGCCATGTTTTATTTGTTGTTGCCGAAGAAGAACATGGCTGACGATAATACTCCAGACCTTCGCTATACGAAAACCACCTGTGCTCCCCCTTCGAAGAGTGCACGAAGTAGTGTCTTTACGATGATAGGAAATAAGAGCTCGGAAAAGATAATGAAAGTGAGAGAAAATATAGAGATTACTTCATTATCTTCCCATCTCATGTTTTCTTCCTCCCCTTCCTTTCTCTCCTTCACCTGGGTCTCCGTAATTGTTCCTTTCTTCCTTCCCTTCCGTGTCTCAAAAGCGTAAATTGGGTTTTCAAATATCCTCAAATACTTCCTCTTCCTCCTTCTCTTCCTCCTCCTTCTCCTTCGTCTTGTTCTAGTTCCCTCGTCCTCAGCTTCCTCCTGCTTCTCTGTTTCACCTCATCTCCCTCTTTCTCTTCTTCCGGTTCATCTCCTGCCACCTTCTCCTTATCTTCTTTCTTGTCATCCTCTTCCCTGTCATTCTTACCGGCGCTCCTCTTCTTCAACTTCTCCTTCTTCATTCCTCTTCTCTTCCTCCTTTTCCCTCCTCACCCTCTGAAAACCCGTCCTTCTCCTCCTCTTCTTTCTTTCTTCTCCTCTTTCTCCACCTCCTCCTCCTCCTCCTCCTCCTCCTCCTTCACACTCTCAGACGTCTATTTCCTTCCTCTTTCCTTTTTCCATTCTCCAGTTATTGCCACCACCTGTCTCGTGTGTGTGTGTGTGTGTGTGTGTGTGTGTGTGCGTGTGCGTGTGTGTGTGGAGGTGGTATTAACGAACGGACTTTGATACCACGGAAAGATGAAGTGTGGTCGCGACGAGAGAAGTTTCCCCTGGTTGAAGTTTTTCCCTTTTTTTCTTCTTCTTGGCGCGAGGAAAGAAGTTACGTTGGGTTTGGGCGCTCTGGGAAGGTGAAGAAGTGGATGGCGTTAAGTCGTGTTATAATGTCAGAGAGAGAGAGAAAAATGCAAACAGACAGACAGGAATATTAAAACACACACACACACACACACACACACACACACATAAAAAAAAAAGTTACGTTGGGTTTGGCTACTCGGGAAAGATGAAAAGGATGGCGGTAAATCGTGTTACAATGTCAGAGAGAGAGAGAGAGAGAGAGAGAAATGCAGACAGACAGACAGACAGGCAAATTAAAAGACAGACACACACCCACAAAAAAAAAGTTGAAGTGGATGGCGCTAAGTCGTGTTATGATGTCAGTGAGAAATGCAAATAGACAGACAGACAGACAGACAGACGCAAAAAGAAGACACAAGACAACACGCAATTATATTTGTTCCCTGAAGACAAAGATAAGAAGAGATGAAAGAAGATTATGAACGCTTTGGAGAAAATGAAATGCAATGAGTAGATGAAAGAGGAGGTGAAAAAAGAAGAGCAAGAAGAATAAGAAGACGTAGGAGAAAAAATGAAATGCAAGGAAAAGATAAAAGGAGAGAGAAAAAAAGAGGGGAAAATGAGGGGGAAGAAGAAGAAGAAGAAGAAGAAGAAGAAGAAGAAGAAGAAAAAGAAGAAAAAGAAGATGTAGGAGAAAAATGAAATGAAAGAAGCTGATAAAAGGGGAGAGAGAGAGAGAGAGAGAGAGAGAGAGAGAGAGAGAGAGAGAGAGAGAGAGAGAGAGAGAGAGAGAGAGAGAGAGAGAGAGAGAGAGAGAGAGAGAGAGAGAGAGAGAGACAAAACGAGGGGAAAGACAAAAAACGGAGAGAAGATATCAGAGGGAAGAAAGATTGCGTCAGAGTAAACTTTCTTAATCCACAAAGTTCAGGAGTCATTATCACCGACTTTCCCGAATTAAAAGTGAAAAAAAAAGAGAAGAAGCGAACGAAGTATGTTTTATAAATTCATTAGAACTCAGGACAAAATATTTTAAGTCAACTCCAGGACGTGTATTTTTCATTGTCTTTTTCCCTGTTCCTTCCTTCCTTCATTCCTTCCTTTCTCTGTCTTTCTCTCTCTCTCCCCCTCTTCTCTATCCCTTTCTTCCTTTCTTCCGTCTCTCTATCTTTCTTTTCTCTCTCTCTCGCCCTCTTCTCCATACCTCTCTTCCTTTTCTCATGCTTCGATTCTTCCCTGTTCCTCTCTTCCTTCCTTCTGCCCCCTTCCTTCCTCTCTCTATCTTTCTTTCCCCCTCTCTCTCCCCCTTTTCTCCATCCCTTTCTTCCTTCTCGCCAGCTTGCAATTGACTGTCTTCGTTTTTCTTCCACTCTTCTTTCTTCCTTTATTCTCTCCAGCCTTGTCCTCCTTGTTATTCTTCCGGCCGCCTTTCCTCCTTTACAGCCCTCCTTTTCCATCCTCTCTCTCTTTGGTCTTCCCTCCTCCTCCTCCTCTTCCTCCTCCTCCTCATTTTTTTTCTTCCAATTGTCTTTTTTTTTGTCTCCCAGCTCTCCTTTTCTTCTCTCTTTGCTTCGCTCATTCCCTGTTTACTTTTCGTCTTTCGCGTTGTTTGGTTTCCTTTCTCTCTCTCTCTCTCTCTCTCTCAACACTGCTTTCTGCCTCTTATCAGCTTTTCCTTCCTGTGTCTATTATTTACTCCTTCCTGCTTCCTTCCTCTTATCTTCTTCCATTTTTTGTTCTTCCTTCCTTCCTTCCATTCTTCCTTCAAGCGATTCATCCCTCCCTTCACCCCTCCTCCTCCTCCTCTTCCTCCTCCTCCTCATCATCCTCTTCCTGGTGAATATGAAGTCTGCCATATTAACACACACACACACACACACACACACACATACATACATACATACACACACGCCCAAGATTCGTTCATGCGAGCAAAGGTGTTCTTATTATGCAAGAAAATACCTGGGTCGGCCGATGCATGGCAATGAGATGGAAAGGAAAGCTTCAAAAAATGCTTCCTCCCTCTTATCCTCCTCCTCTCTCTCCTCCTCGACCTTATTCCTCTCCTCCTCCTCTTCCTCCATTTCCTTCCTCCCATCCGCCCCTTCTTGCTCAGTGGTTTAGAATGAGAATTTATAGGGAAATGTGAGGTGGAAGGAAGGTTAAGGCAAGGGAAGGTAAGGGACTGAGTACTTGGTGATACCCCGAGGCGCAACTTGAGGGGACGAAGGGAAGGAGCAGGTGGAGGAAGGGATGGGTGATGTGCGCGGCCTCAACAATCCCTCTTAAAGTTCAGTAGAGGGAAGGATCCTTGGAAGTTTGCGAGGGTAAATTTCGAGGTCGAGAGAGAGAGAGAGAGAGAGAGAGAGAGAGAGAGAGAGAGAGAGAGAGAGAGAGAGAGAGAGAGAGAGAGAGAGAGAGAGAGAGAGAGAGAGAGAGAGAGAGAGAGAGAGAGAGAGAGAGAGAGAGAGAGAGAGCATGTGTGTCCCTTAATTGGATTCAACTCACCGTAAGACATGTGCATAGGTACACACACACACACACACACACACACACACACACACACACACACACACACACACACACACACACACACACACACACACACACACACACACACACACACACACACACACACACACACACACACACACACATGTACACACAGGCCTAGGGAGGGAACTTAATTAAACATACATATTGACACATGATACTTGGGGATGTGCAAACTCAAGAAGCTGCAACACACACACACACACACACACACACACACACACACACACACACACACACACACACACACACACACACACACACACACACACACACACACACACACGTGACTCTTAACAAAGCACGCAACAAACACTTTTTTTTCTCGCCCTCTCTCCCTCTCTCTCTGAATGTCACGAAGCCACACGTGTCTGTATTAATGAACAAATTAATATTAATTTTTTATGACATTTTCCGTGGGACTTTTTTGGTTGCGTCTGAGGTAAGTAGCAACAAAGAAGTTAATTATGCAAAGAAAAGATGTCGTGTCGTGTCTTGTGTGAGTGTGTGTGTGTGTGTGTGTGTGTGTGTGTGTGTGTGTGTGTTCCAGGCCTAATCAAGTCGTCCGGGCTGGGTAAATATAAACAATCCCCGGCACGAAGGTTGTCCGTCCATCCGTCACTCGCGGCCCGGGACGCCTTGTGGTCGAGGCCTCGTCAGGGCCCTTCAGATTGAGCCTCTTTTTGACGCACGAAATGAGACACGCCAACAGCACCGACGAAAAACGAGGAGAATTAAAAACAATACACAAAAGCCGCCGACCCTTATGGTGCTAATCAATCTCTGTCCTTCAGAAGTCGTTTATTTTTAGTCGTCTATGAGTGACACACGCCAACAACCTAGACGTAAAAACAGAGAAACAACAAAATAAAAAAATGACCCGTTGTTGTTGACCTGCCTCATATAAGTGACTGGCCGCGAAAACAACATAATTTCAGGCGAAGAAAAACATATCCGTAACCAGATATAAATAAACCTAAATATTGCCTATTAAGTAATCAAAATAATCTTTCGTATATAAAGTTCGTGTTAAATCATATAGCTACTGCACAATAAATAAGTGAATAGAAAAAAATATATATGGTTAAATTAAGTACTTGGTGATACCCCGAGGCGCAGATTGAGGCGACGAAGGGAAAGGACAGGTGGAGGAAGGGACAGGTGATGTGCGCGGCCTCAACAATCCCTCTTAAAGTTCATAGGTAAATAAATGGGGCCAAAAAGAAACTACTTCGTCCCCAGCACCGAGGAAAAGTAATAAAAACAACCGCAGAAAAATCCCAAAGACGTGAAAATAAGAAAAACTTGATACAAAGATTGCGCTGCATCCTTTAATTACATATCAAAAAGAGTAACAGTGAAATGAACAGAAAAATCCCTCCCGCGCAAGACTAATAAAAAACCAACACAGTGAATTCGCAAAACCTTGAGAAAAACAACAACAAAAAAACAGACGACTCGATCATTAAACTGTATCCCAAAAACAAGAGTGATAAAAACAAATGCAGAAAATAATTAACTGAAAAAAAATGCGAGGAAAAAGCAATGAAAGCCGAGACTATTTCAGAGTTTATGCATCAGAAGTAAAAAATTAATAAAAAAAAGTAATATTTATGGGTGACTCCTGTTTTAAGAATATATATATATATATATATATATATATATATATATATATATATATATATATATATATATATATATGTTTAACTCTTTGGTCTACCTTCTCTAATTGTACTGTTCAAAAGAATCTCACAGCGGAAACACCAAAGAGTAATCATGCACGAAAAAATAAAGAAACACAATAAATAAACATCAAAGCAAATAAACAAATAAATAAAAAGAAAACCTACACCATCCAACAACACTTTCCTTGGCAACCACATTTTCAGAGGCCATTAAAAACAAATATATTCACTTCTCTGGTCTCTCTCTCCGCCGTCTTCCTCGCGCGGGGGGGGGAGGATGCGAGGGGTGGTGGGAGATGGAAAGACGAGAAAGGAGAGATGTAGAGAGGGAGAAGGAGGGAGAGAGAGGGAAGAAGGAAGGAGAGATGTAGAGAGGAAAAAGGAGGGAGAGAGAGGAAAGAAGGGAGGAGAGGGAACGGTATACCAGGTGAGGCTGATTCAGTTTGCCTCACCGGAGTTGCTTGCTTGTGGATGACAGATGGAAAACTGCTCCCTAGCCTCCCTGTCCTCCATCCCCCGACGCGTGTGGGGGGAGGGGGGAGGAGAGGGAGGGAGGGAAGGAGAGAAGGAAGATGGGATGGGAAGGGAAAAAGATATGAATACAGAAAGACAGAAAGAGAAAACATACGTAAAGACAGATAGGCAGACAGACCGGCACATACACACCTGAACAGACACAGACAAACACGCAATACAGACAAATAGATAGATACAAACCTTACATACATTGAGACAGACAGAGACAGATAGATACGCATAGAAAAGCAGATACATAAAGACAAACACGGGCAGAAAAACACGAACATAAACAGACACAAACAGACTCAGGTAAACAGATAAACAAAACAAACTTAAAACACAACATTTCATTCTTATCTCCAATCACTTTTGCATATTCAGCAGGTTAAAACTTTCCACTCGCTCTGTGTGTGTGTGTGTGTGTGTGTGTGTGTGTCAGTCACGCTTTTCGCTCTCCTTTGAACTCGCTGGCACAGGTAACAGCCTAATCAACAGCGCCAGGTGTTCGCGAGGACGTTGACTGAGAGGCGAAGGAGCAATAAAGACTAAACAAGACGAGGAAAAATGAGGAAATAGGAGATGGAGGATAACGCGGAAAATAGAACAGGAGGAGAGGAAAGGGGAGAGGAGGAAGAATGGGGAAGCTTAGAAGGTTGGAAGCGTAAACAAGAGACGAAAAATGAAGAAATGGGAGATTGAAGATAACGCGGAAAATAGAATAGGAGGAGAAGAAAGGGGAGAGGAGGAGGAAGAATGAGGAAGCTGAGAAGGCGGGCGGGAGGGAAGGGCGTTTAATATTTACGAAGCAAGTCTTAAGGGAACGAAAGATCACTTTTAGATAATGTATTTGTGTAGCTGCTTGTGTGTGTGTGTGTGTGTGTGTGTGTGTGTGTGTGTGTGTTATTTTTACGGTAAAGAAGACAGCTCAAAGGCAAAAGATAAAAAAACAAAATAAAAATCCGCTAATGGCCGTTCCTGCAACAAACAAAATGAACGGCCTGAAGAGAGGTCAATGTCTGTCACTGTCTATACATATGAACACAAAAAAGAACAACACAAAATCATTCTTCCACCACGTTCATCCACATTTATTTTTACCCACATGACCTGCAAGTTTATTTCTGTGTCTATTTACATATGAACGCAGAAAAAAAAACATCAACACAAAATCATTCTTCCACTTACATTCATCCACACGTTTTTACGCCTATGACCTGCAAGTTTATTTCTGTGTCTATTTACATATGAACGCAGAAAAAAAAACATCAACACAAAATCATTCTTCCACTTGCATTCATCCACACCTTTTCAAACCATGACCTGCAAATTTTTCCTCCCCTGACTGCATGGCAACGCTCGCTCGGGAGGTCAGTCGCTCCTTCTCTTTTTCAGGGGCCGCCCAGAACACAGTGTAGCCGGGGTGAATAATTGATCCGATTTCATCAATCTTTTACGGCCACTCACCCGCCTTCCCCCGCTTCCCTGCCCCCGCCAGCGACTCCCACTCACCTATCATCCATCGCGAGGTGCTCAGGTAGCGTTGGGTGAACCAGAAGGAAAACAGAAGTGGGTGAAGAACGGGGGAGAAAGAGAGTAATATGAAGGGACGAGGAAGGAGAAAGAAAGGTATTAAGGAGGAATGGCCGAGGGAGATGCAGTAGGTGGTGGATGTTGGTGGGTGAACTAGGAGAGGGAAAGTAAAAGTTGGAGGAGGACTGAGAAAAAAAACGCAGAACTGAAAAGGAGAGAACGAAAATATTAAGGAGAAATAGCCAAGGGTGGGGTAGGAGGTGGTGGGTGAATTAAGGAGAGGAAAGTAGAAGTAGGTGGAGAATAGAAAATAAAGAAAGAAGGTAGATAAGATAATGAGAGAGAAAGAGAAAGAAAGGTGGAAGAGCGGAGTGAGATGAGGGAAAAAAAGAAGGAGGAGGACTAGAACGAGAAGAAAAAGAAGGGGACAAATGAGTCGCAAAAATGGAAAAGAAGACGAAAGGGGAACTGAAGAAGGGTAGAAAGGCAGATCTGAGCTAAAGACGGTCGGTTAAGAATAAAACGCAGAAGCAGCAGAAAAGAACAGAAGAAAGGAGAAAGGAGGGCTGTCAGCAGAAATACCACAGTTACTAGAAAGCATGGGACGGGCAGTAAGAATAGAGGGCAATATAAAAATGCCAAAAAACACGAATGAAAGGATAAAAGTGAACTAGAGGGAGAGGTTAAATAAAGATAACGAGAGTAAAGTGAAGGGGAAGTAAAGAGGAAGGAAAAAGGGGGTGAAGTGAGAGAGGCGAAGAGATTGCAGTTTAAGGAGAAGGAGGAAGAGGAAAAGTTTGGGAGGAGCAGCGGAGTTAGAAGTGGAAGAAGGGGAAGAGAAACATTACAGAGAAGAATTTAAGGAGAAAGAACAGAGGGAAATGACATTGGTGTAAGGAGAAAGTCGTAGAAGAGAGGAAGAAGAAGGAGGAGGAGGAGGAGAAAGAAGTAAAAGAAAGAAAGAACAGAACAGAAAGAGAACCATTACAGAGAAGAATTTAAGGAGAAAGACCGGAAAGAAATGAGAGTGTTGTAAAGAGGAAGTTGTAGAAGAGAAGAAGGAGGAGGAAGATGAGAAAGAAAGAAAGAGAGAACAGAACAAACAGAGAAGCATTACAGAGAAGAATTTAAGGAGAAAGACCAGAAAGAAATGAGTGTTGTAAAGAGGAAGTTGTAGAAGAGAAGAAGGAGGAGGAAGATGAGAAAGAAAGAAGTGAAAGAAAGAGAGAAAGGACTGGACGAAAAATGAGAAAAAATGAGAAAGACGTGTATTACAATTCCAAGGCCATCACTCCCAGGTGTTTCCTCATTAGAGAAGCCATAGACAGGTGCCTCCCGTTCTGAATAGCCTCAAAGATTGGAGGAGAGAGAAAAAAGGACGGGAGAAAGAAGTCACTGAGAGGGAAAATGACAAGGAAAACGGGCGAAATAAAAGGGAGAAAAAGGATACAAGTGATGAAGAGGAGAGAAAGACGTGAGTACAAGGAAAGGAAGGAAAGAAAGAAGATACAAGAAACAGCAGAAATTATAAAAAAATGATGCGGAAAAAACGGGGTAAACAGAATGAAAGAGACAAAAAACAGCTTAATGGAAAACGCGAATATATGAGTTAAGAAAAAAAAAAACTAGGGTATTCGAATTAAAAAGAAAAGAACGAAGAGTGGAAAACTAGAGCCTTTATTGCATCCTCTGGTATAAAAAAAAAATAGTATTCAAATGCGGAAATAACACTGAATAAAAGACCCGATGAATAAGTACTCCTGTTTAACCTCCGGAATGAAAATTAAAGCGAGACTGAAATCCAACCTGCCTCTGCTTTTAATTGAGTCTCGGTGCGGCTCACTCAGCTCCACGTAATAGAAGGGAATATAAAAGTGTTCCTGTTATCTATATTACTCAAACGGCAATGGTAATAACGATGGTAAAAGTGAAGAGTAGTAATAAGGTTGTAATTATTATATCTAACTTTTTTTGGGGGGTAGCCAGCTCTTTTTTTTTCTTTTTTTTGTTAGCGGAGTTTTTTGGTTGTTTATTTTTTGGTTGTTGTTGTTTTCTGCCCCTCAGTTCCTTCCTCTGCTGTAAAAAAAAAGTAAATAAATAACAACAGCCCCAACAACACTCTGGTCTATATTCTTTTTAGTCTCCCGTTTTCCTTTTATGTCTTTGAACTGATCTGTATCCTTTTTAGTTTCCCGTTTTCCTTTTCTGCCTTTAAACTGATCTATATTCTTTTTAGTTTCCCATTTTCCTTTCGGGCCTTTAAACTTGTCTCTATATCCTTTTTATTTTCCCGTTTTCCTTTTTGTGCCTTTAAACTGATCTATATTCTTTTTAGTTTCCCATTTTCGTTTTGTGTCTTTAAACTGATCTCTACTCTTTTTTATTTTCCCGTTTTCCTTTTATGTCTTTAAACAGATCTATATCCTTTTTAATTTCCCGTTTTCATTTTGTGCCTTTAAACTGATCTCTACTCTTTTTATTTTCCCGTTTTCCTTTTATGTCTTTAAACTGATCTATATCCTTTTTAGTTTCCCGTTTTCCTTTTGTGCCTTTAAACTGATCTCTACTCCTTTTAGTTTCACCATTTTCCCTTTATGCCTGTAAACTGATCTATATTCATTTTAGTTTCCCATTTTCCTTTCGTGCCCTTAAGCGAATCACGCACATCTTGAATCCATGAATATATAAACGCAATCTAATCATAACACTGCCGCCAAGTTGAAGGCCGCCGCTCCTGCATTGTGACGAACCTGCTTGGAGTTCCGGCTTGTTTTCTGCGAGTTAGTGTTGTTGTTGTTGTTAATTAGTTGGACTTCGCCGCGCAGGAGCCGAGAAGAAGAAACGTGTGCCGCCGCGTGTCATTACCTGGACAAGTAATTAGCGCGATCTGGACAGGTGACCACGGATGACATTGGAACCTACTGAAGTGTCTACGAGTGCTGGCGTCAAAGAATGTTGTTGTTGTTATTATTGTTATTCGTATTAGGACACTTTTATCATCAGTGCCGTTGGGTATGACTAAAAAAAGATGATAGGAAAACGCTTATATCACTTACTGTTGCGTCCCCTTATATGATCAATCGTCTTCTTTGTTACTGTATGTTATTAGGACCTATTTTTCATATTTTTTTTTACAACAAAGGAGACGGCTCAAGGGCAACAAAAAGAGTGTAGAAAAAAAAAGCCCGCTACTCACCGCTCCCACAACAGACGAAAGTAAAGAGCGGCCAAAAGAGAGGTCAGTTTCGGGTGGGGGGTAGGAGGGCTAAGGAACGACCAACATTACACGTCACCAGAAGGAGGGCGACAGAGTTGTGCTATAAATATATACTCATAGGTGTAGTCACAGGGGGAAAGTACTGTTGCTTCTCCTTACTCATATCCGTCTGTTCAAGTGTAACCTTTGTTCATGGGTGATTCCTGAGTGTTTTCCTTTTTTGTGAGTAACTAAAATTCATATATACAAATCCGGGCTACACATTCATTCATAGGTTGATATATGAATGAACCTATGATTACATGAAGCTTCCTTTTGTCTGTATTTTTTTTACAACAAAGGAGACAGCTCAAGGGCACAAAAAAAGGAAACAATAATAAAAAAAAGCCCGCTAATTGCTGCTCCTAAAAAGAATCCAAAGAGGTGGCCGAAAGAGAGGTCAGTTTCGGAAGGAGAGGTGTCCAGTGTACTGAATTACTATCTCTATAACTGCATATATAACTGTCTATGACTTTATAAATGTCTATATAACTAAAATCTGCCAACTCGTTACATTTCATTAGAATAGCGCCCTTTGAATATATGTTTGAAGTACCTGTCTTTGACGCGTGCAGAGCCGAGCGTCAGGCAATGAAACAAACGTACATACAAACACATTCATGAAGCAATAACTGAAAGAGCGGATAAGAACGTAACACCTCATGCATGGACACGCGTGGCTCAAAAACAAATGAATAAATAAACTTGATCTCCCCGAACACATAACCCCAAGCCCATAAATCGATACTTAGTCAAATAATCACATGAATAAAAAACATAAAAAAACATTGCGACGGTAGTAAAGGCATGAATAAGTATCAACTCTTTTTCTTTATGGCCGAGAGAAAAGTTAAAAAGTCCATTAGATGACTAGTTTATGATAGGTGTTGTTTGATAAATGAGCGTATATTAATAGGGAATGTCAGCACACTCGCGGGAAGCTGATAGAACGCCGCTTTTTATTTCTTATTCATTCGGTGTTACGTAGAAGCAGCTTGGTCAGGGAGAGGAGGAAGAAAGAGGAGAAAGATGAGGAGAAGGAGGAGAGGTGACAAGAAGAGGCGGAGACGAAGGAAAGGGAAGGAGGAAGAGGAAATATGAGAAACACGAGAAAAGTTAAGAAGGGAAATGAGAGAAGAGAGGAAAGGAAGGAAAGGAAAGGGAAATGAAATGAGAAGGGAAGGGAAAGGAGGGGAAAGGAAAGGAAAGGAAAGAAAAGGGAAATGAAATGAGAAGGGAAGGGAAAGGAGGGGAAAGGAAAGGATAGGAAAGAAAGGAAATGAAGGGAAAGGAAAGGAAAGAAGAAAAAGGGAAAGAAAAGGAAAGTCAGGGAAAGAAAAGGAAAGGAAGGAAAGGGAAAGGAAAGGAAAGGAGAGAAGAAAAGAAGGAAAATGAAAGGAAAGAAAGGAAATGAACGGAAAAGAAAGGAAAGGAGAAGGGGAAGAAAAGGAAAGGAAAGGAAGGAAAGTAAGGGAAAGAAAAGGAAAGGAAGGAAAAGAAACAAAGGGAAAGGAAAGGAGAGAAGAAAAGAAAGAAAATGAAAGGAAAGAAAGGAAATGAACGGAAAAGAAAGGAAAGGAGAAGAAGGGAAAGAAAAGGAAAGGAAAGAAAGGAAAGTCAGGGAAAGAAAAGGAAAGGAAGGAAAGGGAACAAAGGGAAAGGAAAGGAAAGGAGAGAAGAAAAGAAAGAAAATGAAAGGAAAGAAAGGAAATGAACGGAAAAGAAAGGAAAGGAGAAGAAGGGAAAGAAAGGAAAGGAAAGGAAGGAAAGGAAGGGAAAGAAAAGGAAAGGAAGGAAAGGAAATGATGGGAAAGGAAAGGAAAGGAAAGAGAGGAAATGAACGGAAAAGAAAGGAAAGGAGAAGAAGGGAAAGAAAGGAAAGGAAAGGAAGGAAAGTAAGGGAAAGAAAAGGAAAGGAAGGAAAGGAAATGATGGGAAAGGAAAGGAAAGGAAAGGAAAGGAGACAGAGAACAGGAAAGAGCGAGAAAGAAACAGAAGTGAAGTAAAATGAAAAAATTATTGAAACAAGAAAACAAGAACCAGAAAAACAAGAACACGAGAAAAAAAGAAGCCAAGCCAAGCCAAGCCGGGTCAGGTCAGGTCAGGTCACAGCAGAGCACGACACGACATGGAACGGCGGCGCGGCAAAAGTTCAGGGCGCCTTAACCTTTCATTCTCTTATTTTTCTGTCTGATGCATTATTTCTGCCTCGCTTCGCCTCGCCCCGCCGTACTAAGTGAAATGTGTATGTATCGAGTTTTGCAGCAGCATTTGCAACTTTAATTTCGAAACAACATGCACATCGGCGGAAAGGCATAGCTGGAGAATTTTAAACAGAGCCAGCAGTGGGACGAGGAGCGGGAAGAAGAGTAGGAGTGGGAAGAGGAGGAGGAGGAGTGAGAAGAGGCAGAGGAGGAGCATGAACCCAGGCACGCGGGAGAGGCAAGTATCAGGGAGATGGTGGAGTATAACGACGTAGCATGTTTTACCAGCAGAAGAAGGAAAGAAGAACTAAACAGAAAGAAGAAGAGAGTGGGAAGAGTGCGAAGAACTTAAGAAAATAACAACTAAGTATTCACATAAAACCTCTTCCGTTGTCCTGATCTTACCCCCCCAACGAGGTAACTGCCTGCCTAACTATCTGCCTGCCCTCCTGTCTGCCTGTCTGACTAACTGATTGGCTGGCTTCCTACCTGATTCTCTCATCTCCTTGAAGACTGACTAACTGGCTGACTCCCTAATTGATTAACTGACTGCGTGACTGAGTTGCATCACGTCGCCTGTCGAGGGGTCTTTAACCTTCCTCATGACCTCAGTCCCGAGGCACTTTGACCTGATGTAACAAACGTGACCTCAATAAAAGCCAGATCCGTGACCTCTCCCGCTCGCTCCCCGGCCACTGAACTGACAACACCAACAGCGCAGCAGCGAATGTGACAGCAAAAACAGCAGCAATGACAATAACAATAATAATAACTCTGTTTGCTGGATGGACAAACACACTTACGAGCCAAACAGGAATTGACATGGCGGCGGCGGATCGATAAGTCACCACACGCCAATTTTGTCCTTTTTTGTGTGTGTCGACGCCGAGTGGCTAAAAAGAGGAACACTGATGTCAATGGCAGCAGGCTTCACGGCACCAACAAGAGTTTTGCATCAAGAAGAGTGCGCCTGACAGCAAGAAGTCCTTTGTGTGAGGGGAGGGAGGGGAGTGGCAGTGGGGGGAAGGAGGGCTAGGGAACGACCAACATTATACGTCACCAGAAGGAGGGCGACACGACGACGCCTTCAGCTCCTCCACTTCGCCAAGAGCGCATGTTAGTCGCGTTGGCGAAGAAAAAGTGCAATAAAGACCGCGGAACATGCAGCGGCGGAGCCACACTCAGGATCAGACGTGCACGGCTCTTAGCGCTACACGATGTCCGCCGCCGCGCTGGCTCCTCGACCGTCACCTCCAGGCTCGCGACGAAAACAATATCCACGAGACCCATTTAACTAAAAGGCGATTCGGTGGCATTACCTCCACGCGGCCACTTAATTGCTACACTATTCTTTTTGTGTGTATGTGTGCGTGTGTGTGTGTGTGTGTGTGTGTGTGTGTCTGAAACAGCTTCTTGGCGCCGCCCCTTCAGGCTTAGCGAGGCGAGTCTGGGAGTTGTTCGTGAAAGAAGTGGTGAAGCTTAAGATCTTAGGCGTGTCTTAGTGCCGTGAACCACACCACGGGTTTTAAGGCGGAGCGAAGCAGCGGCGGAGGCGAACGTATACTTTTATTCCTACTCCGGCCAACACTCGCCGCAACGACCTTGACATGCACATCACATTTCGCACTAGCGCCGGGAGGGCCGTAAGAGGTGCCTTTTTGCATGATGCGTTAATTGCACGGCCATCAGCAAATGGCAATACTCCCTATAACCAAAATAGAACTTGACGGGGACGACTGAGGGTTATGGCGGCCTAATGACAGAGTAAGGGCTGGGAGTGGCCGTGCAGGTTATGAAGGGGTTTGTGTGCATGTATACTTAGTCATACATACATACATTCATTCATACATACATACACACATACATACATACATACATACATACATACATACATACACACAAACATACACACATACATGCACACACATACACACACACTCATGCATGCACACCTCCAGCACCTGCACACCAACTATAATCACGCCATGGAAATCTCCACAAAAGGTTAACATATCATTGTCCGGGACACAAAGAGTATCATGTCGATGAATTCAATGGTCACTCTTCAAAGAGCTTTTTTGTAACAACGGTAAAGCTGTTAGAGTCTTTGATGGAGACAAAACCGAGCCCGGTGCAAGGCCCGCTGCGGGGTCACCTTTACCAAACAGAGGGGGCGGGGCTCCCTTGGGGTCATGCTTCCCCACAAGCCACCGCTGGCCGCACCCTCCACCACCACCACCACCACCACCGCTGCCGCCACACACAACCACCATCGCCACCCACTTTAAACTTCAGTCTCGCCTCGTCCTACCATTTTGTACTTCGAGTCAGAACAAACAACCCAACCATTGAGCGTGCTGAGTATTACAAAATAAATAACGAAGTTGAGGTAACAAGAGAATAGTGACAGCCATTACCCGCTCACTACGTTCCCCGTCCTCGCTGCAAGGCTTGTGACTGAATCATTAAGGAAACTTACTGAGCTACTCTGCACGAAAACTGGAATTTCCTAGAAATGATCATAACAGTTTAATGGCTTCAACAATAAAGTCTCGCCTGAGCCTCAGATAAAGCTGATATTCTGTGAAGGTTGAAATATCTAATATATTATTCACAAACCCGTCATTATTTCTCATAAACGAATTCGGGATAGAACTTTTATGCCCCATCTTTACCGAGTGTACAGCCTCCGCTAAAATAACCTTTCAGAAATGCGCTTTACAATATACCGCTCACATTAAAATTAAAAAAAAAAAAGAACTACTCCCCAAGGGCTGCCACCTGCATAGCCAATACCTTTTTGACAAGGACTACTCCGTCTCCTCATGTGCAGCCACTCAGAGCATCGACGTATCCATCGCAAGTCAGTAGACAGGAGAGAGCGGTCAGTAACTCAGTCTATTCATAGCTTACCCCGAGCAAGCTTACCTCTGCCCCGGCCACTCACACCGTGCACTTTGTGTAATCTTGTACTAAAAACACACAAAACCCGCCAAACCCTTCCCCACGCCATGCCTTGCCACCCCACCCACTCCACCCAAACCTCCACCTCACTCCACTCCAACCTTTTTCCACTCATCCTTCCACCGCTATCCACCCTCCACCCACCACTTCCTGTCCATGTCTCCACCTCCACCGTCACTTCGTCACAGCAGACTCTCTACAGACATAATCACATTAGGTAGTACATAACTGAAATAGCTAAAGTCATCTCTACACAGCAACCACTTAGCTAATGGCTTCCAAACAAGAAATCCTGTATCAAGAAGTATGACCTTGAGTTCCTGGAAATACAATGCCATTTCGAAACCTTCCGGAGCAAAGCGTTTAAGCCACAAGAAACCACGGCCAACGCATACATGTATTGCAAACTGCGGCAGGGTCAGGTTATTTTCCGAGAACTGTACAACTGCCTCTAGCTTAACAAGTTTTAACACGTACGCATGAAACTCACAGATCTCCCCACGCATCACAGGCTCCCTTCTCACCCCTCCCCACGCATCACAGGCTCCCTTCTCACCCCTCCCCACGCATCACAGGCTCCCTCCTCACCCCTTCCCTCGCAGCACTCCATCCAAACATCCGCAACATTCGCCATACACAACCCAACCAGAGAAGTTTTACGTCTGTTTACTTGCGAGACAGCGGAGTGACGGGGCGGCGAAGTAGTGTTGCATATCTAAAGCTTCTGTCTGTAGAGCATTTAGAGTTTGGGTTTGGAAAGTCTGAGGTGCGCCACTTTCTCACTCTCTGGGAGGCCGGCGAGGCGACTGAACACTCTCTCTTCTCTCTCTCTCTCTCTCTCGCTGTCTCTCCTCCTACCTCCTCCCGACCCCCTCAGACCACCGACCGACCGACCACGCCCACTAACACTTGCCTCACCGCCCTTCCCACCCCACCCACTCCACCCAAACCTCCACCTCACTCCACTCCAACCCTTTTCCACTCATCCTCCCACCGCTATCCACCCTCCACCCACCACTTCCTGTCCCTTGCCTCCACCTCTGCTGCCGACAAGATCTCATTATACACACTACGGCTTCCCCTGAGCTGCTGCGCCTCTTAAGACAACGTTTTCTGCATAGTATTTGATCGTCCTAGACTCGAACCCTCTGCCTCCGCCGCTGGTCCAGATATCATCGAGCCCCGGGAGGGTGAAGTCAGATCAATACCTCCCCTTGCGGTACTTCTTAATCCGTATGACTCGTTATGGGTAATATTTCACTTGTGTTGTGCCCCGGGAATGAGGGTTTTTTTTTTCTTTTTTGTCTTCTCTCTCTCTGATCTTTTTGTTTTGTTTCTCTCCTTTTTCTTGTATTTTTTTCTCCTCCTCCTCCTCTTTATCATCATCTTATTCTTCTCCCCTGCTGCCTCTGTATCTCCTATCTCAATCAACGATAATGCATGTGACGGTATATTTCTTTCTCTTTTCTCTCTGATCTTTTTGTTTTGTTTCTCTCCTTTTTCTTGTTTTTTTCTCCCTCCTCCTCCTCTTCATCATCATCTAATTCTTCTCCCCTGCTGCCTCTGTATCTCCTTTCTCAATCAATGATAATGTATTTTTCTTTTCTCTCATCATTTAATTCCTTCCCCCTGCCTCTGTATCTCCTCTCTCAATCAATGATAATGTATTTTTCTTTCTCTTTTAGTCCCCCATTACGTGATATCTCTTCTCCTTGTTCACTGTGACATTCTCCTCGTGGAATTCCTGAGTACTCAAATCGAATATTTCTTTCATAATGTAGCGACGGTTTGTGTGTGTGTGTGTGTGTGTGTGTGTGTGTGTGTGTGTGTGTGTGTGTGTGTGTTCTGTTTTCTCACTACGACTGGGTTTGTAAAGGTTTGTAAGTTATGCATGTGTCACCCTTCCCCTCCGCCCCCCGCACCCTTACCCACCCTCCGCTCCCTAACCCCCACAAACCCTTCCTCCTTTGTTATTTTAATAGTCATACGTAAATGCATTGACTGTGCAGGGTCACGAGAAGGCAGACAGGGACGTAGTGTGTGAGAGAGAGAGAGAGAGAGAGAGAGAGAGAGAGAGAGAGAGAGAGAGAGAGAGAGAGAGAGAGAGAGAGAGAGAGAGAGAGAGAGAGAGAGAGAGAGAGAGAGAGAGTTAATGCATTCCTTAATGAGTGTGTTTATCGTGTACACCTGCACCGCGACATGCATACCCCCCCCCCCCCCCTCCCTACTTCTTCCCTGCCATTCCCCCCTTCTTCCCCCTTGCTCTCCCCCCCTTTCTCTTCCCTGCCATCCCTCCCCTCCTCCCTTCCTCCCCCATCCCCCTCCTTGTTTTCCCTCACCCCCTTCATGTCTCACGTAATCCATCCTCTTCCTCTCTCTCCCTTTCCTCTCCAATCCTTCCCTCCTTCCTTCCATGTTTCCCTCACCCTCAACCATCCGCTTCATCTCTCCCCTTCCTTTCCACTCCATCCTTCCTGCTTTCCTTCCTGCCTTGTAATCTTTTTGTTGTTGTTGTTTTCCTCCTTCTTCCATGCAACGTCCGCGCTTCAATTTTTCATACTCACAAAAAATTATGAACAAAAAAAAAAGCTGTGAAGGTCGGCCATTACCTGAAGGCCTCCCGCGCTCCACCTGGCGGCCTGATTAGCACACCTGATGAGCACACCTGATTGCCGCAACACACACACACACACACACACACACACACACACACACACACACACACACACACACACATTGAAACAGGGAGTGACTAATTGACTGATTGCCACAACATTCATACTTTAAAAAAAAATATATTGGATGCTTGACTGCCTGATTCTTTGACTGACTGACTGACTGACTGACTAAATAACGCCGACAGCACCTCACTTACCCATCAAATTCACAAACATTCACATAACCAAGCAATCAATCCGACTAACTGGCTTCCAACTCCGTAAACGATTTGCCGACTCTCTGACTGCCTGACTCACCTGACTGACTGACATTGATGGCGCTCGGCCGGGACTGACAGACGACTGGCGCAGAAGAGAAAGCACCCCCACATGTCTTCTCTTTACCGCCAACGAAACCACCACCACCGACGACGCCAACACCCAGAGCTCCATAAATTCTCCTTCTCCACCTCCTCCTCCTCCTCCTTCTCCGCTTCTTTTTCCTCTTCCTTCTTCTTCTCTTCGTCTTTCTCTTCCTCCCTACGTATGGCCATAAATTCTGAGGAGTAATTCTTGTCATGGCTTGTTATCGGTTTCTTCCACCCCACCACCTCCTCCACCTCCTCCTCCACCTTCCTCCTCCTCCTCCTCCTGCTCCTCCTCCCCTTTCTCCTTCAGTCTATCCGCCTGTCATATGCGCGTCCACTTTCCTCTTCCATAAATTCACCTCCTTCATCTGGGGACGTCTTCATCCATTTCTTTCTTCTTCCACATCGCTTCCTTTTCAGTTAATAACAATCTTACTTTTCCTTCCGCTTCTCTTCTTCTTCACCACTCCATTCAGCTCCTCCACCTTTCTCAACCTCGTCTCCTCTTCAGCCAAACATCACAAACCTTTCCCTATTCACTTATATCTCAATTCCGTATAAAAAAAGGTAGACCTAGTATTTCACCTTCTTGTCCTATTAAAATCTTCCTCATCCTCGTCCTCCTTCTTCCACCTCCTGTCGTTCTCGTTCACCTGTTAGGCAGATCAGGATGGAGCAGGAAGCAGCAGCGTAAGAGTAGCGGTAAGAGTAAGGATTGAAAGGTCGTAACGCTAACGAGATTGCTACTTCCCCGCCCCAAAAGGTGTACAAGAGTCCGGGCTAAAAGTGCGAAGACGTGCGAGGCTTAGAAAACGGGGATTGAACGGAAGGGAATCAGAGTAGGGAGTCGAAGGCACAGAGGGGCTATAGCTCTATCGCTGGAGAGAGAGAGAGAGAGAGAGAGAAAGAGAGAGAGAGAGAGACTGTCATGAGGTGTGCCAATTCTCCCCGTCTGTTATGTAGATAGATAGACAGATAGATAGAGAGATAGATAGAGTGTGTGTGTAATTTGATAGCAAGGGTTGCACGTGATTGCGAAAACTTAATAAACAACAACAATAGAACCCTCAAGAGCCCCCCCCCCATCCTCCCCACCCCACCCACCCACCCCCACACACACACACACACCAAGAGACAGCACGCAAGCGGATCAAGCGGGAAGCCCCAAACAACAGAAGCTCCACAGTGTTTTTTCAACGCTAATGCTATTCACACCTGCCAGGTATTGCGCGCGTGGAGAAGAAACAAAAAAAACACATGCCGTCGATTGTTTTTTCAGTTCATGGATGAGTTAGGAGCAAATGATGTACTAAACTAATTGGTTATAGATAGATAGATAGATAGATAGATAGATAGTGCCTGTTTGTGTTGTCATTGTTAAAAAAAATTTGGGGGGGAATAATATCCGAAAAAATCATATTGTTCAAAAAATATTACAAAAGCAGTCATTAACGATCATTCAAGCCTTTATGCGTTAATGATTTGCGGATGAATGACTGAATACGCCAAATTTGTCATAATCTCGTTTGACAGTAGACTAACCCTGTTTCGCATTATCACATTTAAAGCGAACACACCAGCAAACAGCGCCACACATACACAAACAGCCGTCTATCCACGTATCCGGACTCACGCCGAGAACACCGCTGACGGCTGTGTTTCATCGCACGTGTGGCTGCGTCCTAAAGCTGAAAACGCCGAACATGACGAGGCTGGACCGTCCGTGTCATGGGCGGCCCGAGCACTCCACTACTGCGTGTTGCGTGTTGATGTTCCTCCTTGATGTTGCCCGTGAAGATTTAAGTCGATATTCTTAGATGCTGCCGCCTCTCATATCAACTACTTCCAAACGCCAAAAGGGGGATCAATCGGGTTCTGAGGAGTGGTTTCTCTGATTCACGGTACAGAGGAAGAGTTAAACTAGCACCAGGGTCATGCAACTACCCCTGAAAATGCTCACAACTCCTACGAAAGCCTTGCCAAATATGTGAGTTTGGGGGCAGAAATGTTTAGGAATATGGCCCTTAAGCCGCCTGACTTCCTGGGCTTCCGCGGCACACTCAGCAAACCATCAAGTTGCCAAATCGCCTTAAGCACAGAGAACAAGAGCACCGGAACTCAAGGCAGACGGCAAAGAAACACCAAGACGACGGAGGATTGGGTTGCGGCAAGACTCGTATCATCCGCGGCCACTCTTTAATCTGAGCCTCTAAGACCGGAGGCGGGGGACGTCCAAGGCCATGCAGTGGTCGGAAGGATCAGAGCGATCTCCCCCGCAGCGCCCAATGCCCCGGACAGGAAGGAAGAGGGAGGGCGGGCAGGACGTGGACTTTAAAAACTTTGAGCAGAGAAGGAATGGCGGGGAGGAAATCGGTAAGAGGCAGCCCCCAAGAGAACCGGTGCGGGGAGTTTTATTGCTCGCCCCTCCGCTTGTGTCTCCGCCCCCCTTTCCTCCCCTCTTTCTCTCCTTCTCTCCTTCCCTCCCTCCTCCCCTTGTTCACCACGCCGCACGCCAGGAAGGAGGCCATGATAAAATAGACTTCGCTACTGGTGGAGCTGCGCGCGACGACCACCAGAGTTTTTGTCTTTTTTTTCACGAATTCATCCGCCAACAGAAAAACAACAACAAAAAAGGAAAACAAGAGAGAGCGTCGCAGTGAGTGAGGTTTATATTTTTCATTTCCTCTTCTTTTTCGTTTTACTCTGCTTTCGTTTTTTTGTTTTTGCTGTTGTTTTTAATGTTCAGAAGCGCTAGTGCAGAGTTAAAAAAAAGACGGACGCGGACTATCAAAGAGGAAAATAATAAATAAAAAGTCTCGGGGAAGAAGAGTTATTAAATATGGCTTTACTGAGGCGTCGGACGGAGCAGGTTTTGTTTCGTGTTTAAACATGAGGAAAAGAAGAAGAAAAAGAAGAAGAAGAAGAAGAAGAAGAACGCTCGGGAGAAAACTTTCCAAGCCTGACTCAATTATGCAAAATCACCGCAGCAGAATTTTTCCCAACACTCCGTACTTGGAAAAGCTTAAACGAACGTAAGTAAACAAAAGACGCCCCGAGAACAACACAATTTCATAACGATAAGAAAATCAAAAGCTGAACAAAACAAAAACATAGCAGAAAGCATCATCACACAAGAAGAGTTTATCAAGACACCTCTCCACACGAAATTGACCTCTCTTTTGGCTACTCTTTTCTTTTATCTTTTATCGGAGTGGCGAGTAGCGGGCTTTTTTTTGGGGGGGGGTATCCTTTTTGTTGCCCTTGAGCCGTGTCCTCTGATGTAAACACACACACACACACACACACACACACACACACACACACACACACACACACACACACACACACACACACACACACACACACACATACAGTTTCCTTTTTACTCTTTAGAATATAACCTGACCTAACCATTTTATTTTATTTTTTACATAAAGGAAGAAAAAAAAGTTTGTATTATATTATTTTTTTATGATCGAAAATAGCAAAACTTCAACACACTAAGATAGAAAAAAAAAACACATCCAGAATAGTAAAACTTAAAAATAATTCATGAAAAAAAGATAAAGAAAACAAAAAAACAAGAACGCATCGAGAACAGCAAACTTTCAAAACAAAAAGTGAAACGAGTAAAAGAAAAAGTAAAAAAAAAAGTAAAAGGAAAATTTAAAAAATACAACAAAAAGTAAAAAAGTAAAAAAAAGTAAAAAGAAAATTTAAAAAATACAACAAAAAGTGAAAAGTAAAAACAAAAAGTAAAAATAAAAAAACAATAAAACTTCAGATCTATAAAACACGCGAGAAAGAGGAAAAAAAAGGACATCGAAAACGCCACCCACCCCAAAAAATAAAAAAATAACCAGTAGAAAAAAAACACGAACGAAAAAAAATTAGGTCTATAAAACACGCCAGAAAGAGGAGGAAAAAAACACTAAAACTTCATAGCAATCATAAGTAAATTGACAAAAACACCCGTACTTTACAAACTCATTCACAACACACACGCAAATAACCAAAAAAAAAAAAAGAATATGACCTCAGCGAAAAAAGAAAACACGAAACAAAAACAACTTAAAATCTGAAAACCACGAGCGAAAAAAAAAAAGGCAAGGACAAAGAAATACCAGTGAAAAACATGAAAAAACAACTTAAAATCTAATAAAAACACACGAGAAAAAAAAAACAACAGCGAGGACATAAAAAAAACTATACCAGTGAAAAAAAAACACGATCCAAAACATAAAACTTACCATCTCAAAAAAAAAAACACGCGAGAAAATAAAAATTACAGAAAAACAAAATACAGAAAAACAAAGACAGCTCGAAGGCCACAAGCGACAGGTCGGGCACGCGAAGCACAACTAATTCATTTTACAAAGGCCGCGGAAGAGTGATGAGCAGGAGGGAGAAAGAGGCGGGAGAGGGGGAGGAGGAGGAAGCTTCAACCAGGCGGACAGGTGAGTGTGTGTACGTGCGTGCGTGCGTGTGTGTGTTTACCTGTTTGTGTGGATGAATGGCGTGGGAGCGGACGGACAGACCAGGTGGGTGGGTGGACAGGTGTTCGTTGATTAATCTTCCCCTACGGTAGATGTTTTGTTAAGAGTGCCCGGTCGATAGATGGACATAATTAATCATCTCCTTTATTCTCCCCATCTGTATCTATCTACCTATCTGTCTATCTACCGATCTGTCTATCTATCTGTCTGTCTTTCCCATTGTGAGTGGCAAGACAAATGGCTCACACACAGCTCCGCAATGACGGGCAATTAATATAAATACCTTGTCATTAGGCGCCATCATTCAATTAGCGCGGCAAAGAAAATTGAGCGTAATAAGTGAAAGCAATGTTTCTTCACCTCGTCTTTCACTCAAGTCTTAACACACACACACACACACACACACACACACACACACACACACACACACACACACACGGAACAGGCGCATGTGTTAAGGTGTTACCAATTTTGTTCTTGCAGCTCTTTCGTTTTTTGCTTTTTTTTTCACTAATTCTTTCTTCCTTGTTTATCTTTTAAGGTGAATTAAGGTGTGGAGGGATGTTATGTAGTCAGTTTTTTTTTGTTGTTGTTGTTGTTGTTGTTTTTTGGTGTTTCGTTTTTCTTTGGATTGTTTTTTTTTCTTTAATTTATACTTTTCTTTTATCTTTTAGAACGAACGAGGATGAAACAGCGAAGTAGACGGCAGTTGTAGGACCGAGTGTTGGTAAGTGTTCCTGTGTGTTCATGTGCACGCTTTAACACACACACACACACACACACACACACACACACACACACACACACACACACGTCCGTCATGGTTCAGGTGGCATCATTGTTTCATACCTGAGTGACGTCACGCGGTCTGCTCGGTGGCGTGGTATTTACCTGGCCGGCGACACCTGCCTTACCTTATTCATCGCACCTCCAGGACTCCCCTCGGCCCCGTTTCTTCCTCGCCCCTTCTTTGTCTCCTCGGATTTTACCTTCATTTATCTTTTTATGTCATTTTAAAGAAGATTGATCGCTGTTTGGATGTTTAGATATGCTGTACGTAACAAAGGTGATCACAATGGGAGAGGGGGATTGATATAACAGTAGTAGTAGTAGTAGTAGTAGTAGTAGTAGTAGTAGTAGTTGTTGTAGTAAAAGTACGTGGAAATTATTAGTGCCTGGTAGAATCTGAGTAGCCACCAGAATCGTGTCTGTGGTTTATGCACAATGTGAGAGGCATGTTCAGGTAACTAATTAATTAACGGAGCTATTCAGGTGTGTACGCGTCGGGTTACCTGGGGGCGGTTTGACCTAGATCGAAGAGTTGCAATGAACTGGATTGTGCTCCGTGAAAATAGAAAAACTGACGAAAAATATAAAAAAAACGGCAAAGAATTAATTAAACGTTATTTTGGGGTTCGTCGTCTTCCTGTTTTTTTTCTCCTCTTCCTCTATTATTTCTTTTTCTTCTTCCTTTTCTTCTTCCTCTTCTTCTTCCTCTTCTTGTTCCTCTTCTTCTTCCTCTTCTTCTTTCTCATCTTCTTCCTCTTCTTTTTCCTCTTCTTCCTCTTCTTCTTCCTCTTCTTCTTCCTCTTCTTCCTTTTCTCATTCCTCTTCTTCTTCCTCTTCTTCTTCCTCATCTTCTTCTTCCTCTTCTTCTTCCTCTTCTTCTTCCTCTTCTTCTTCCTCCTCTACTTCCTCTTCTTTTTCCTCTTCTTTTTCCTCTTCTTCCTCTTCTTCTTCCTCTTCTTCTTCCTCTTCTTCCTTTTCTCTTTCCTCTTCTTCTTCCTCTTCTTTTTCCTCATCTTCTTCCTCTTCTTCTTCCTCTTCTTTTTCCACTTCTTCTTCCTCTTCTTTCCAGTGCGCAAGACGTCGAGGCGGAGAGTTCCAGACCACTAACGATTAATTTATTGAGGGAATTTTTGGAACTCCAGATTTTAGGATGAGAATGACTGGGACTTGAATGGGGGCGGAGTGGATGTGTGGTCCACTTCACCTCCAGCCGTCTATTTCATCCTTCGATTGTCGGTTTTCTTTTTTTTCTCTTTCCTGAACCTCCAAAACTTCCTTCATTTCCTCCTCTTCTTTTCTCTTCTTTTCCTCCTCTTCCTCTTCCTGGTCTTCGTCATCCTCTTTCCCCTCCTCTTTTTTCCTCCTTCTCCTTCCCCTTCTCTTTTTCTTTCTGTCTTTTATTTCTTCTCTTGTTTCTTCTCCTTATTCCTCTACTTTATCATCTTTCTCTTTCTCTTTTTTTTTCCTTTTGTTTCTCCTCTTGTTTCTTCTTCTAATTCCTCCACTTCATCATCTTTCTTTTTTCTCTTTTTTCCTTCTTCTGTTTCTCCTCTAGTTCCTGCTTCTTATCCTCCTTTATCATCCTTCTCTTTCTCCTTTTTCATTCTTCTCCTGTTTCTCCTTCTGTTCCTTCTCCTTATCCTCCACTTTCAACTCATTTCTCTTTCCTCTTTTCACCTTCTCCTGTTCCTCTTCCTCGTCATCCTCTTGTTCATCTTTCTCCTTCGTTTCCTTCTCCACCTCATTTTCTTCTACTCTTTCTCTTCCTCCTTCCTTTTTTATTCCTTCTCTCCCCCACCTCCACCCCTTCTCAAGTATGCGTTATCGTGTGTGCGTGCGTATGTGCGTGTGCTGCAGGTAGTATTAATCAATAGTAATGCAGGTAATGGCGATGAGTGAACACCTGTGCGCACTCGGCATCAGCGTCAGCACCAGCGGCATCGTTCCATATTTTATTCCACTTGATGAATGAAATAAAACTAAATGGAGGGTGAAGAGCAAACGCGCCACCTGTCCGTTCGTAATTCATATTCCTCCTTTTGTTTTTATTTTTCCCTAACCCAGAATTGAAATCCACTTTATCATCTTTGTCTTTCTCTTTTTTTTCCTTCTGTTTCTCCTCTTGTTTCTTCTTCTAATTCCTCCACTTCATCATCTTTCTTTTTTCTCTTTTTTCCTTCTTCTGTTTCTCCTCTAGTTCCTCCTCCTTTATCATCTTTCTCTTTCTCTTTTTTCCTTCTGTTTCTCCTCTTGTTTCTTCTTCTAATTCCTCCACTTCATCATCTTTCTTTTTTCTCTTTTTTCCTTCTTCTGTTTCTCCTCTAGTTCCTCCTCCTTTATCATCCTTCTCTTTCTCCTTTTTCATTCTTCTCCTGTTTCTCCTTCTCTTTCAACTCATTTCTCTTTCCTCTTTTCACCTTCTCCTGTTCCTCTTCCTCGTCATCCTCTTATTCATCTTTCTCTTTCTCCCCTTGGTGCGTGTACAGTTCCCCTCCCTACCCCAATCTCCCGTCCCCTGTGGCTCTCTCCTACTGTCCATTTCGTTCATTTCCTTTTCCTCCGCTTTCCCATGTATTTATATCTCCCTCCCGTTTCCCTCCCAGGTAGATAAGGACACGGACATTACCTGGAGCGGTTTTCCTTGTACGTGAGCCGAGTAGGGACGTGTCAGGTGCGCAAGAATTATAATTACCCAAAATAGACTCACCTGTTACCTGTGGACACACCTGAATCTTTTCTTACGCAAGGTTTTAGAAGGGAAAGGGTAAAGGGAGCGTTAGGAAGTGTCTGTTACTTTTTCGTTTTCTCTTTCTCTTTTTTTTTTCATGTGTCGATTCCGTGTGTTTAAAGGTTTGGGGTTTAGTGGTAGGTGTGGCGTCTCTTCCTCCTCTTGCTCCTCCTCCTCCTCCTCCTCCTCCTCTTCCTCCTCTTCCACCACCTCCTCCTCTTCCTCTTCCTCCCCAAAGTTTACCTGCTTGCAATTACCTGTGGATGTGGCGCGGTTTTTTTTTTTTTTTTTTTTTTTTTGGTGCATGAAGTGAGTTGTTGTTAGTGGTTCTGGGAGTGGTGCTTGTGCTGTGTTTTAAAGAGTTTTATGAAAAGTTTTTATGTGTCTGTGGATAAAGCGGTATATGTGTATGTGTGTGTGTGTGTTTGTGTGTGTGTGTGTGTGTCGTGTGTCGTGTCAAGAAGCAAGCAATCACGTATGCATATCTTCATTCACGTCTTCTTTCTCTCTGACACACGCACACACACACACACACACACACACACACACACACACACACACACACACACACACACACACACACACACACACACACACACACACACACACACACACACACACACACACACACACACACGCACACAAACACTCCACCACCAGAACTCTTCCTTGCTATCTTCCTTTGCCGCTCTCTCCTCCTCGTCTTATCTCTCCTTCCTTGTCCGTGTCTTTCTTTTGATCTTCATCTCCCAACTTTCTCCTCCTACTTCCCCCCTTTTCTCCTTCTTCGCCTCCGCCTCCTTCTGCGCCTCCTTGCGATCTCTGTTTGAAGGCGGCCTCCATTTTCCATGTTGCCGCTTTTTGAGGGAAAGCGGCCGGTGAATGAGCCCAAGAAATTCCATTAGTGTAGAGTGTTTGCCCGGACGAGGCGAGGCCGCGGTGCATTTTATTTGAGATCAACACACCGGCTTCGCGACCCAGGTGACAGACGAGAGTGTGTGTGTATATGTAGGTAGGGGCCTGGGGGGGGGGGAGGATGTGTGTGTGTGGGGGTGGGGGTGGTAGGTAGGTAGGTAGGTGTGTGTGTGTGTGTGTGTGTGTGTGTGTGTGTGTGTGCGTGTGCGTATCTTCTTTGCCCTCCGTATCTATTATTAGCTCCATCTTATTTATATACGCAATTAATCAGGTCTTGCTTCCCATTTCGCTTTACCTCATGTCGAGCAGCACATATTTTTATTGCCAATTTCACTATATTACCGTGTGCGTATGGGTGTGTGCGTATGGGTGTGTGCGTACGTGCGTGGAGGTTTGCATCACTCCCAACACAACATCATGATCGGATCGGAGGTGAGATTGGCACGTATTCAAATCACCTGGAAAGTTGTCAACCCACCCACACACCTTGGCGCCTCCTTAATATAGTGACAGGCAGGTGAGAGAGAGAGAGAGAGAGAGAGAGAGAGAGAGAGAGAGAGAGAGAGAGAGAGAGAGTGTGTGTGTGTGTGTGTGTGTGCGTGTGGGAAAGTAGGAGGGTGAGTAGCAAGCAGAAACCATTACTTACATTTTCTTTCTTATTCGTCAAACTGTAAATCGATTATGACAGTCTCCGTTGCAAGTCATGAGGTAAGGCACAACTCCATAACATTTTGCACCATTACTTTTACAACAAACTTGCTTTTCCACTCACTCACGCACTCACTCACGCACTCACTCACGCACTCACTCACGCACTCACTCACGCACTCACTCGTTTCTGCATTTACACACCCGCTCACTCGCGTCATTTCCCCTTTCCCCCTTACTCTCTTTTTCCTTCCTCTTTATTCTCTAATTTGTGTTCCTTTCTCCTCCCCTTTCCTCCTAAATCGCTTTCTCACAAATCTTTCTTTCTCCGATTTTCATTAAACTCACTGCGTCTGTCCTGTTCCTCTTTCTCTCTCTCTTCTATCTCCTCACTCCCTCTCTCCTTCCTTCCCACCGTAATGCCCTCCGCCCTCCCTTTATTTTGTTATTGCTATTTTGTCTTATTCCCCTTTCTCGGCTAGTCACCCCTTCCTCTTTAACTGTCTTCCAACATACTATCCTCTTCCCATTTTCATTAAGCCCACTGCGTCTCAGGTCCTCTCTTTCTCTTTCTTCTCCCCTCCCTCCCTCCTTCCCTTCTGCCTTCCTTCCCTCCTTCCCCTCCTTTCCACCGTCCTCTCGTGCCCCGAAACTCTCGCCTTCTTTATTCATTCGTATTGACTTGAAGTTCTTTGTCTTAACACTTGTCAAACCTGATTTTCCGGTTAAGGAGGGCTGACTGGGGTGGGGAGGAGATAGGATTGAGATTGAAGGGGGAGGGAGGGGGAGGGGATGGGTTGGTGCATGTCTCTTTTTCAGCCTTCTTCTAATGCCTATCGACACCTTCATCATCGCTATCGTCGTCGCCTTTTACCCAACCTTTTTCTGTAGTATGATTTCTATTACTTAGTATTTTCACTATCTTTTATATCGTTTCCCTCTTTACTCCACAATTATCATCATTATTTTATCTATCTATTTCGACCCATCATCATTATCATCACCATCTTTATCGTCTATTCTTCAAACTTCACTACACCCAGATTCCCTTTTTCCTGTCATCTTCATCATCATTACTCTCATCATTTCCATCACTCCCCAAATATCATTATCTTACCTATTTCCACCTATCGTCACCATCACCGTCACTCTCTACATTACCTCAACCTTCACTATACCCGGATTCCTTTTCCTATCATCTTCACCATCATTGCTCTCATCACTTCCATCACTCCCCAACTATCATTATCATCTATTTTCACCTATCGTCACCATCACCGTCACTCTCTACATTACCTTTTTTTCAACCTTCACTACACCCAGATTCCCTTTTTCCTATCATCTTCACCATCATTACTCTCATCACTTCCATCACTCCCCAACTATCATTATCTTTCCTATTTCCACCTATCGTCACCATCACCCTCACTCTCTACATTACCTTTTTTTCAACCTTCACTATACCCGGATTCCTTTTCCTATCATCTTCACCATCATTGCTCTCATCACTTCCATCACTCCCCAACTATCATTATCATCTATTTTCACCCATCGTCACCATCATCGTCACTATCTATAATACCTTTTTTTCAACCATTACCATACCCAGATTCCTTTTCCTATCACTTTCACTATCAGTTCTCTATCTTACCTCTCTCCTCCACGACTGTCATTATTAATTGCCTATCTTTTTTTCTTGCAGTGAAGGAAGAAGCTCAAGGGCAGAAAATACATGAGAGATAAAAGCCCGCTAATCACTATCCATTTAAAGAAGAGAATTGATGAGTGGCCGAAAGAGAGGTCAATTTTCAACCATTATTATCTCTACCATCACCATCCTTTCCCTTGCATACCTAACCTAACCTAACCTTCCGCTTTTGCCATCAGCCACACCACCACCACCACCACCACCTTTCCCTTGCATACCTAACCTAACCTAACCTAACCTAACCTAACCTAACCTAACCTAACCTAACCTTCCGCGTTTACTATCAGCCACACCACCAGACTCTCCGTGGATACGCCACTTCAAGACAAATATTTAACTGGTTCCCCTCCACCTCCCCCCCCGGCCCCCCCCCCCCCCCCCCCCACCTCTCCTTCTCTTTTCCCCTCCCCTTCCTCTCCTTCCCCAAGTCTTACACTCTTACTTTATATACTTCTCTTCCCCTTCCGCTCTTCCTTACTGTTCCCTTTGTTTCTCTCCCTTTGTATTCTTCTCAACTTCTCAGTCTTGCGAAACATTTCTTAATCCCTTTCTCTCGCTATCCTTTACTACGTCTCTGCTTGTCTTTCCCTTCCTCCTATTCCTCCTTCACCTCTTTTTTCTTCTTCCTTTTTTTTTCTTTCCTATTCCCTGTCTCTCTTTTCTCTGCTTGTACTTCTTGTTCTCCTTCTGTTCTTCCTTCACCTCTTTTTCTTCCTTTTTTTTCCTATTGTCTCCGTCCTTTTCTTGATCTCCTAGTACTTCTCCTGTTCCTTCCTCTATTCCTCCTTCATCTCTTTTTCTTCTTCCTTCCTTTCTTTTTTTTCCTAATCCCTCTGTTTCACTTTTTTTTTTTTACTCATTCTTTTTCCTATTCCCTCTGTTCCACTCTTCTCCTTTTCCCATTCCTCTTCCACCTCTTTATCATCATCCTCCTTTTTCCTATTTCCTCTTTCCCTCTCCTACTCTGTTTGTACTTCTTCTTCGCCTCCCATTTTTCCTCCATCTCGTTTTCTTCTTCCTTCTTCTCTTCCTCCCTCCTACCGCTTCTCTCCCTGCACCCCATTTCTCCTCCATCTCGTTTTCTTCTTCCTCCTTCTCTTCCTCCCTCTTACCGCTTCTCTCCCTGCACCCCATTTCTCCTCCATCTCGTTTTCTTCTTCCATCTTATCTTCCTCCCTCCTACTGCTTCTCTCCCTGCACCCCATTTCTCCTCCATCTCGTTTTCTTCTTCCTTCTTCTCCTCCTCCCTCCTACCGCTTCTCTCCCTGCACCCCATTTCTCCTCCATCCCGTTTTCTTCTTCCTCCTTCTCCTCCTCCCTCCCACTGCCTCTGTCCCTCTCTTCCATTCTCCCTTCAGTTGCGCAATACTTTCGGCGTCAGTGTAAGTGAAATCCGATACTCCACGGCCGCTTAGATACACTTAATACAAGTTAATATTGGACTAAGTTAACCCAATACTCGGATAAAATCGTTCGGAATTAGCTCACTTCTTAAAACTCTTTCTCTCTCTCCCTCCCCGCCCCTCTCTCTGGCTCTGGCTCTCACTCGCTCTCTCTCTCTCTCGACGGGGTTGCTAAAGTGTAGTTAATTAAACCCTTATTGGTACCCGACTCATTCCGCCTGAATTTCCAAAACGCCGCTCCAGGGTAACGGTTTATGAGGGCGAGGACGTAATGGTGGGCAGAAAATATTACTCGCACTGCCCCCAACGCGCCTCGCTCCTCGCTCCGTCCTGTTAATCCATCACACTACTAAGGCACCTATTCTTGCCCCGTCCTCCTCCTCCTCCTCCTTCATGCTGTCTTACTCTCCGCTCCTTCCTTCTCCATCACACTACTAACGCACCTCTCCCCGCTCCGTCCTCCTCCTTTCCCTCCTTTCCAGCTCTCTCACTCTCCTCCCCGTCCGTCTCCGCCATCCCATTTTCTGTCCCTGCTCCGTCTCCCTTCTCCAGCCCATACTTCCTCTCTCCCCGCTCCGTCCTCCTTTTCCTGTTCCTCCATCCCCTGCTCGCTCGCTCTCCTTCCTCCTTCCTTCACCCTCTCTGAATTGCCCGCTTACTTACTCACTCACCCACTAAGTAACGAGTCCTTCCTTTTCAACACCCGCAGCTGCCTTTTTTTCCTCACCTTCCCCATCCTCACCTTCTTCCCATTCGCTCACTCACCTGTTCACCTTCTCGCTTATTCATTCTTAACTCTTTACTCACTCCTCCAGGTACTGACTCATTCATTAGTCTACTCACTTTTTACATTTACCTGAGCAGTTCATCCTTGACTCCTCACCTGTTTGTCTTTCTACCCATCTACCTCTACCTACCTTCCTACCTACCTACCCAGTCACTCACCCACCCTCCGACCTTCACTCAGTTCCCACGCTAAACAAATTTTCCCACGGTCAAACTTTTTTTTTTCTCTCTTTCTTTCTCGAGAGCTTCCCCTCCCTACTCTTTCTTTAGGGTCTTGCATTCCTCTCTTCACCTCCTCTCCCTCTCTTCTCCCTCTCACTCTCCTCCCTCTCACTCTCCTCCCTCCTCCTCCTCTTTTGCGGACGGAATTTCAGAGGACAATAATGGAGGCGAAGGATTTTTATCTGCGTTCTTTCACGAAACAATTATAAACGTAGGAATAATATATATGCTTTGTTTTTTCTTTTAACGAGGCGGGCAGGTAAACAGGCAGACAGGTGGATATAGAGGCGAAGTGGCTCCAGTAAGTCAACACAAATATTTACGCCGTGGAGCGAGGAGGAAAAAAAACTCAATTAAGGTCTCCATCGATTACCTAACTCATAAATCTTGTCCTTACCTCCTTGGAACTCGCTTTTTCTTTCTTAGATCCTCCTCGTTCTCTTTCTCTATCCCTCACCTCCTAATACCCTTTTTCTTTCCTACCTCCTCCTCCTCCTCGTCCTCCTCTATCCCTCACCTCCTAACACACCTTTTCTTTCCTACCTCCTCCTCCTCCTCGTCCTCCTCTAACCCTCACCTCCTAACACACCTTTTCTTTCCTACCTCCTCCTCCTCCTCGTCCTCCTTCTCTATCCCTCACCTCCTAACACCTTTTTTCTTTCCTACCTCCTCCTCCTCCTCGTCCTCCTCCAACTCCCTCCTCCTTCACCTCATCTTCAAGGCTGACATACCCACCTTCCCTACCTGCCCAGCATCCAGTTCCTCCTTCATTATTTCCCCTCCTTACCACCACCTGTGTCTCACCTTCTCTTCGGCCCCTCCCTTACCACTTCTTCATCCCCTCCTTCACCTCCTCTCCACCACGTTTTACCCTCCACTAAATATCGAAACTGACCTGCACCCTTTTTCTACCTGTCGTCATCCCCTTTCTCCCTCATTACCTGCGCCTCACCTTCTCTTCTTCCCCTCCTTCACCACCTCCTCCTCCACCCCGTATTACCCTTCTATGTATCAAAACTGACCTGCTCCCTTTTTCTACCTGTCTGTCATTCCCTTTCTCCCTCATTACCTGCCCTCCTTACCGCCACCTGTGCCTCACCTCCCTCCCTCTCCACCTCCACCTCTTCTCGGCCACCACCTCCATCAGTCTCCGCCCACATGTCTTCCCTTTCTCGGCCAGGCGTATCGACGGAGGCGGCAATGTTGTGCAGGGAGTAGTTAATCTTTTACTGCCGGCCAGGAGAAAAAATGTATTCTTTCTTCTCTGTATTAATGTATTTGGATTTGTTTTATTTACTTATTTCTTCGGCGGACAGTTTTGGAAGGGTTTTTTTTATGTGGGATACTTTCTTACATACTCTCCTTTCTTTTAGTCTGTGAATCTAGTGGAAAGGTTTGTTCTTTTACCTTTTGTTTTACTGTTTCTTTCACTCTTTCCCCTCGTCGCTAACTAAGAAAAAAGAATATTCCTCCATGATGAAATGAATGAAAGTAAGGATGAAAAGGGAAAAAAAATATATATGCAATGGACGAAGGACACACACACACACACACACACACACACACACACACACACACACATGCCTAACTGAATCTCTAACTTGAGTGTGTCTCCCCTCTCCACCTTCTCCTCCTCCTCCTCCTCCTCCTCCTCCTCCTCTCTGACACCAAACTCCCGTCCATGTTCTCACAATACCTCGAGGCAGAAGGCGCATCGGTGGACCACTACCCACACTTCGATGGAAAGCCGCAAGGAAACGAATGAGTTAGACTGAGAAATAGGGAGAGAGAACTGAAGCGATCTGGCCATTGCTTGATTTCATAGCCGAGCAGGGAGAGAGAGAGAGAGAGAGGGGAGCTTCAAGGAGAGAAACAAAGAGGGGAAAGGAAACAGACGAATGGAAGGAGAAGAGGACGGTATAAGATAAGGATAGGTAAGCTGGAGAAGGAAAGAGAAAGAGAAAGACAGAAGAAGGAAAACTCGAGAATGAAATAGATAAATGGAAGTGGAAAAAAAAGTAGAAAATAGGGATAGAGAAGCTTGGAAACGAAATGGACAAACAGAAGTAAGGGGAGGAACGTAGAAGATAGAGAGAGGTAACCTGGAGAAGGAAAGGGTCGAATGGACGTGGAGGAGAAAGACAGAAGAAGGAAAACTCGAAAATGAAATAGATAAATGAAAGTGGAAAAAAAGGTAGAAGATAGGGATAAAGAAGCTTGGAAAGGAAATGGACAAACAGAAGTGGGGGAGGAACGTAGATAAGGATAGGGAAATTCGAGAAGGAAATGGTTGAATGGACGTGGTAGAGAAAGACAGAAGAAGGAAAACTCGAAAATGAAATAGATAAACGGAAGTGGAGAAAAAAGGTAGAAGATAGGGATAAAAAAAAGCTTAGAAAGGAAACGGACAAATAGAAGTGGGAGAGGAACGTAGATAGGGATAGTGAAATTCGAGAAGGAAATGGTGGAATGGAAGTGGAAGAGGAAGTTAGTCTATACGGATAGGGAAGTTTGGAATTGAAAGAGAAGTGAGAGAAAATAAATGGATGAAAAAAAGTGTTACCCCATTGTGTTCTAGCAGGTATTCTCAACTCCATTTTTTGCTTCGAGTGTTTGTGTTCTCATGTTGCGTAGAAGCCGAACATTCAGGCAACTTTTAATCATTCTATTTCGTCTTCTTATTTGAGTTCTGATTTATTTATCTTATGGTGGCTTGGGTACAGGATAGGTTGACCTTTTTTTGTCGGCAATCAACCTGTCACGCCACCACGCTGGGCCGAGAGGGAGCGTTGGCAAATGTCAGGCACTCTCTAAGAAACTAAGAAAAGAATGTGGATAAGAGCAAAAGCAACGAGGTGACGTATGAGCGAAGATGTCGATAGCAAATTATAGTCCCCCGTAAGCAAGCGATGAATTATAACTAAATGAGAGAACGGGAATCTAACTTATGTCACTTATTATCAGAGACTTAACCGCCAGTTGGAGTCGATGGTAGTCTAGCAGTAAAGTAAAATAAAGTAGAGTAAAGTAAAGATTCTCCTTGAAATTGAAGTGCTTAATAGTGTGGCGGTAAACTTAGGACTGAGAAAAATTACCAGAAACTTTACCGGAGATTGTACTCCAGAATAGTCCAGCGGTAAACTTTGGACAGAATAGTTGAGGGAGCGAAATACGAACGCGTCACTCGTGTAGAGATACCGGAGCGTCGGGGATACAAACTTGGAATAGAAAAAAGGTGTCTGAAGCCGAATAAATCCTTCAAGGGGTGCCCACGTGATAATTGAAGACAAGAAAGTCATCAGGTCCATTCTCGGAACGCCCTGGGACGCCTCTCACCTTTAGATTGGGTAACCCGGACGGGGATATTTTGGGTCCACTCCACACTCAGAGACTTGGAGGGGTTGATTTTCACGTGTATTATTAAGCATACGATAAACTTTAGCTGGGTAGGAAAGGTGTTGGGTTTGTATAAAAGTAAAAGGTTTTATCTCAAAGAAAAAGTGCGATTTTTAGATACAAATGCCAGTAATGAAAAGAGCTACTCAGTTCATGTTTACGTGGCTACGATCGTCTTACAAAGCTGAGGTGTTGTTTTTCTGTCTGGGAGGAGAACACAAAGCTCGGCCGGACGAAGGAACAGTCTTCGAAAAACTAGGTCACCTCGGCTTCTTTGTCATCTCCTGGCGGGGTGCATTCCTGGCGCGCCCCGGGTGTCTTATTGCCTCTCCTTCACGGCCACGTGGCGCCCCAGCCAACACCTGAGAGCCTCATCCTTCATGCCGCGCTGGCCGGGTCAAAATCGTGTTCTACTGAAGGAACAAGGAACGCTTCTGCACTTTTCTTTCGTGTGTGCTGCCGGAGGTAATTGGATTCAGGATTTCGGAGTTATTATCCCAGCGAGGGTGGAGGCTTTCTTGGAACACAGTAGCCAGCAGCGTTCAGGTTTGTTCCGAAAATACAGGTACATAGTCACACCTGTATTTGAAAGCCGAATTTCTGTGTGTTGTTTATTTGACATTTTCAAAGTAGATCGTCCGTTTACCCGCCGCGGAGGCTCGTTCGCCACTCGCTGCGTTTCGTCTTTGTTGTCGCGTCTCTGTGGCGAGCCGTCCTTTGCCGGGCCAAGGCATCGCGTTCGTTAACATTCTAGTTCCGTGTTGGGCATTTCCCTTTTGCCACAGGGACGCGCGGCATTTCTCCGCTGAAACAAATTTCCACCGGGCCGCCGAGTTGTGAACAGGCTTCGCGCTGTACACACCTGTCCCTGGCGGCCCGCGAAAACTGTCACTAAGGATATTTCCGATTGTGGAAGTCTTTTTGAGCGCTTTGAAGAAGAAAGTGTGTGTCGAGTCTGAGACATGTGGTGGTAATGGGCCTTGTGAGGACGACAAGAGGGAAGCGAAGTGCGGGACGCGAACATACGACTTAAGAGTTTAAATGAGTCCTGCCACACCTGACCCCCACGGAACGATACCTTACCAGAAAATAAATGTGATGCGCAACGTAAATAAAAGGCAATACATCTACGACAGCGCACTATGGTTGTTGTCAGTAGTAACGGTAATGGTTGGGTGTATGTGTGCTGGGGGGATGGGGTTATGTATTTGTGTCGGGGGAGGGGGGTGAGTAGGTGTGTGGGGGGTAGGTGTGTATAGTGGGGTAGAATAGGTGTGTGTGTATGTGTGTATAAATGCGTAGCTGTTGGTGTGTGCGTGTCATTGTGTGTGTATAGTGGGGGAGAATAGGTGTGTGTATGTGTGTATAAGTGCGTAGCTGTTGGTGTGTGTGTGTGTGTCCTTGTGTGTGTATCAGCTTAGGACGCGGCAGGCAGCGGGGACAGGGACGGGGCGGCAGACGAGCGCGCGGGGAAATCCATGAATTGGTGTACATCACAGTGCGCTAACAGGCCATCAAGGAGAGCGGCGAGCGTTGGCCAAGGTCACGGAGCGCCTGCACCAGTCGCCTGTTATTGCCTGCCGTTAGGTGCCCCGAGCCGTCCACCGGGAAATCGAGGAGAAGTGAACCTTGAGCGGGGGCGTGATAACAGGCCAACATGCTTACCTTGCCCTCCATCCCCTCCCTCCTCCCCTTCCTCTCCTCTCCCTCCTCTTCCTCCCTCTCAATCTAGTGCGTAGGAGGAGTCAGTGATAAGTGGAGTTCGTTTCCTTATACTCTGCAGACTCTCCTAAAGGCTATTCGATCCGAGTGTGTTCATACCCTTGACTTCATTTCACTCAGCAAACACTCGGAATTGACCTTGTGTGTGCTTGTGTGTGTGTGTGTGTGTGTGTGTGTGTGTGTGTGTGTGTGTGTGTGTGTGTGTGTGTGTGTTGCCTTCCCTCCGTCCCCGCGAGAGAAACTTTACCACCACAAAAAAAATAGTGCCTTTTGTTCCCATTGTTGCATGGATTACTGAGTTTGCTCCCCGCGTTAGCTTAGAGGCTTCCTGCGACGGTGAATGTGAGCTGTAATAACTAATATGCAATAACTCTCTCTCTCTCTCTCTCTCTCTCTCTCTCTCTCTCTCTCTCTCTCTCTCTCTCTCTCTCTCTCTCTCTCTCTCTGACAATATTTTTTTTTTAAGATTAATCGAAGTATCTTTCTGTATCTACCAAAATAAATATATATCTGTGACAATTTATATATCAGTAATTCATTTATAGCCATTTTTTATGACTAACTATTTATCTTTTTGTCAATACGTCCTCCCGAAAGTTACGATGTAGTTAACGGAAAGTCTCGCGCCTTCCACTAAGAACAAATATATTTTTTCCTCCGGCTTGTCTTCCCGAGGAGCAGCGGTTCTCGGATGTACTGCCTGGTCGCCGTCACTTTATTTTCCTTCCTCGTGAGTGAATCTATATAAGTGAAAGTAATTCCCCAGAGTTACGCAAAACTTCTATCTTGTTTGGGTGAGAAAGTCGGGCGCCGTCAATGTCCACGCCTGATTTTTTTTTTCTTTTTTTTTACACCAAAGGAGACAGCGCAAGGCCACAAAAAAAGGAAACAATAATATAAAAAAAAAAGCCCGCTACTTGCTGCTCCTGTTAACAATCCGAAGGGGTGGGCGACAGGGGGGTTATTTGCGGGAGGAGGAGAGAAGAGGCGATTTGTTTGTTTTTTCCTGTTTGCTACGTTTGCCATTGTGTTCCGTGATGGTTTCCCGTTTGTTTGTTTGTTCTTGTTTTTCTACCTTTCGTTTTCGTTGATTCGCGGAACTTGTTAAAACTTGGGCACCGGCTGAATAGTTTTTGTTACCCACGAGTTCTATACGTTATTGTCCCCCGATTCCTGGTTTTCTGTGTTTATTTTTATTATATCTTTCGTTGTAAGGTCAATGTGACGGAGATGAGCACCGAGGTCACGCGCAGCTACAGTGTATCCCCCTCAACCTTACCTTTACATTTCTTTTTTTTATTTGTTCTTTTTCGTATTTATTTTATTTACCTGTCACTCTTTTCCTCTTCACCTGTACCTTCTCTTCCCTCAACTTTACCTTTCCCTTTTTTTGTGATTCTTTAGACACGGTTCCTTCTCCTCCTTCTTTCATTTACCTGTCTCCTTCTCTTCCCTTCCATCTGTACCTTCACCTCTACCCTCAACTTTACCTTTCCCTTCCTTTGTCATCCTTCACAAGCAGTTCTTTCTCCTCCTTCTTTCCTTTACCTGTCTCCTTCTCTTCCCCTTCATCTGTACCTTCATCTCTTCCCTCAGCTTTACCTTTCCCTTCCTTTGTCATCCTTCACAAGCAGTTCTTTCTCCTCCTTCTTTCCTTTACCTGTCTCCTTCTCTTCCTCTTCACCTGTCCCGCCAATTCTTCCCTTAACTTTACCTTTCCCTTCCTTTGTCATCCTTCACAAGCAGTTATTTCTCCTTTTTCTTTCCTTTACCTGTCTGTCTCCCTCGTTCTCTCCACCTGTCCCTTCATTTCTTCCTCCAATTTTACCTTTCCTTTCTTTGTCACCCTTTAGACGCGGTTCCTCCTCCTCCTCCTTTCCTTTACCTGTCTGTCTCCCTCGTTCTCTCCACCTGTCCCTTCATTTCCTCCCCCACTTTTACCTTTCTTTGTCATTCACCGTCCTTTACACGCGGTTCCTTCTCCTCCTCCTCCTTTCATTTACCTGTCTTCCCCTCCTCCGTCTGTGCCTTCATTTCTCACACGCCCAAACATTCTTCATTACAACCACCTGCCCCTCTCTTCACACCGCCCAGGACTTTGCCCGTAAATTCTTGTGTCCCACCAAATTCTTTTCCCTCGGCTCCTTTTCCTCTCCCGCGTCACCTACCTACTCGTTTTTCCTCTTGATTCATTCTCCTTCACCACCCACGACCTCATCTCCTTCTCCCTATTTTTCTCCCTTTTTTCGTTTTCTCCTTTCCTTCCATTGGGTTTCATTTTCTCCATTTTTTTTCCTCCATTCATCTTTGAGACACTTACCTACACTCGTTTCTCCTCTTGATTCCCTCTCCTTCACCACCCACGACCTCATCTCCTTCTCCCTATTTTTCTCCCTTTTTTCGTTTTCTCCTTTCCTTCCATTGGTTTTATTTTCTCCATTTTTTTCTCCTCCATTCATCTTTGAGACACTTACCTACACTCGTTTCTCCTCTTGATTCCCTCTCCTTCACCACCCACGACCTCATCTCCTTGTCCCCATTTTCTCCCTTTTTTTCGTTTTCTCCTTTTCTTCCATTAGGTTTATCTTTCTCCATTTTTTTTTCCTCCATTCATCTATGGCTCCTATTTATTCCCTCTCCTTTGTCTACTGTGTCCTTACCCACATTTGTCTCCGTACTTTGATTTTCTTCGGCGTCTCTTTCTCCCTTTTTTTTCGTCTCCCTCGCCTTCTCTTTCTCCTATTTTTCTTTCTTCATCTATTCATCCTCCTTCCACTCTTCCTTCATTCCCTCTCTTCACCCACCACCTCCGTACTTTCATCTCCTTCGCCTTCTCTTTCTCCCTTTTTTTCGTCTCCCTCGCCTTCTCTCTCTCCTGTTTCTCTTTCTTCATCTGTTCCTCCTTCTTTCACTCTTCCTTCATTCCCTCTCCTTCACCCACCACCTCATCTCCTCCCCATTTCTCTCCATACCCTCATTTCCCTCGCCTCTTCTTTCTCCAATTCACCCTCCTCCTCCTCCTCCTTTCATTCCCTTTCATTCCCTCTCCTCTACCCACCATCTCCACCTTCACAATTTCTCCCTAGTTTCGTTTCCCTCGCCTTTTCTTTCTCCTTCCCAATTTCTCCGTAGTTTCGTTTCCCCCGCCTTTTCTTTCTCCAGTCTCCTCCGTCATCTACCCTTCCTTCTTTCGCTTCCACAGACGTACTTAAAGTTGCATTCGGATCATATTTTGCGACCCTCTTCCGATCACTGTCATTAGAAAAAGGAATCTGAATAGAGAACCGATGACTCTTAATGACAGGCGGGTATACAAAGGATGCTTCTATAGAGACACCGACACAGAGGGAAAGAGAAACAGAAAAAGCAGGTACAGGTAACGAGAGAGACAGACAAAGACACACATATAGACACAGACGGACAAAGAGGAACGCACAAAGCAGAAGGTTCAACACATGTGCACAGAAAAAAAAAGGGAATTGAAAAAATAAACAGGAAATGAAAATGCTTCTACAAAAGACAAACCTTTCATCGTACTGACCTGTTTTTTTAGCCATTGCAGGTGATAAATAAATAAATAAAAATATAAATAAAAAAGGTGACAGGCTTAATAGAAACCTTTTACTGGTCGGGCGCTTACTATGTATTTCACAATGGTTGAAGCTAAACGGGTAACAGGAAAAGGGAAGAGAAAACAGACAAACAGACAGACAGACGAGCTACAACATACAGAAAGGCAGCAAATACATATACAAATAGGCCATACGGACAGACTGATTGGAAAGAGAATTAAATATACAGACACACGAACAACGATGACGGTCAGGGAGGGGAGCAAAAAGACCCACAAACGTACACACAGACAGACAGACAGACAGACAGACGGACAGACAGACAGACAGACAGACAGACAGACAGACAGACAGACAAACAGACAGACAGACGGACACGCGATAGGTTAAAGACAAGTGCATAGGGCAGAACAACACACAATAGATCGAAAACAGAGGGAAAAAGAGCAATACAAAAGAAATAAAACAAAGGGAGAGAGAATGACGAACAAAACTCTTAAATTCAGTACGCAATGACAATAGCAAAGAGATAGATAGATAGAGAGAGAGAGAGATAGATAGATAGATAAATAGAGAGAGAGAGAGAGAGAGAGAGAGAGAGAGAGAGAGAGAGAGACACACACACACACACACACACACACACACACACACACACACACACACACACACACACACACGATGCAATCCCCACCCACACTCGTCCACCTCTCACTCCCTTCCCTTTAATCGTTTCCTTCCACTTACCTTTTCCTCTGCACCTGTCGTTTCCTTCTCCACCTCGTCATCCCCTCCACGCATCCTCAAAACCACTCAGCTGAACCAGGCAACGAGTCACCTCACCCCACTCCTCCCCCACGCCTCCTCCGCCTCCTATCTCATCCTATTTATCTGTCTCTTTAAGTTTCCTCCCCCAAAATCACTGGTCCATATCCTTAAACATTTCAGTTCCAAAGCTCATATATTTGGCAAGGCTTTCGTAGGAGTTTTGAACATTTCCCTGGGTAGTTTCATGACCCTGGTGGTGGTGTGACCTTCCTCCTGCACCGTGAACCTGAGAAAACACTTGTAAGAACCCGAATGGTCTGTCTTTTGGTCTTTGGAAGTTGTTGATGTGAGAGGCGGAGGTGTCTGAGAATTCTAACCACTGTCTCCTCTTTTTAAAACGTTAGTCACTCAAGTTGCATTTCCTTTCCTCTTCACAGAGAGAGAGAGAGAGAGAGAGAGAGAATATATCTAGGGCAGAGTCTAAAGTCTTCCTCGCTACCAGGAATTAATCGCAACTCACTCATGCAAGTTTTGTTTTCTCTTCCTCCGTTCTCTCTCTCTTGTTTTCCCTCTCTCTCTCTTTTGGTCTCTTCTCTTTTTCCTCTTTTGATATTCGTTGAACCGTTTTTCTTAGCGTTTTTTACTGAGATTGAAACTTTCCGCAGTGGACTTTCTGATGATGTCGTTTTCCTTAATCGTGGATAAAAACATTGCATTTATGGAAACGAAAAAGACAGAGATAAGCAGGTAAATAGATAGGAAGATCTATAAATGAATAATGGGAGAGGGGAATATATAGATAGATAGTAAAATAGGTAGATTGACAGAGTGATAGATTGATAGATGGATAGGTCGATAAGTAGGAGCGGGCTTTTTTTTCATTATTGTTTTTTTATGCCGTTGAACTTTCTCCTTTACTGTAAAAACAAAAGATAGATAGATAAATGGGTACAAAAGTAGGTTGGTAGATAGAGAAATAAGTTAAGATGATGACTAGATAGAGAACAGCAACAGTGCGAGGGGTTTCAGTATCTTTTTCTTCCACTGAATTTCCTCCTTTGATGTCGAAAAGAAAAGAATTGGTGATTTACAAAGGCATCGTTTTTAAGCCCAGATTCGAAGGAGTAAAGATATTAACGTTTCCTTTAAGACGTTTTTAAGCCCAGATTCGAAGGAGTAAAGATATTAACGTTTCCTTTAAGACGTTTTTAAGCCCAGATTCGAAGGAGGAGTAAAGATATCAACGTTTCCTTAAAGACGTTTTTTAAGCCCCGATTCGAAGGAGGAGTAAAGATATTAACGTTTTCTTTACGACTTTGTGGAATTAATAACCTTCTCAGTAAAGCCAGGAGGAGGAGGAGGAGGAGGAGGAGTGCGTGCAACTGACTCCTTTCATTCCTCGGCAATACGTAGAATTGATTAAGGACGCAAAACAAAGGTAAAGTTAAAACGAGGCATTGTTACCCGGCTATAAGTGTTCGTCATTTCTCGCAATCAAAAACAATTAATATGGTGTTTGATTTTAAATTTCTTGTACCTCTTTTTTAGGAGGGGCGCCATTAAAGGTGTTTGATCCTTTTCTTCCTTATCCAGACGCCGTATATGTTTCAAGTCTCTCTACGGGTTTATGGTCCATGAGTGAAGACGCGCGGCTGTAGCTTCAAAAATAACCTCGCGGTGTTCTGGAAAATGCTCTCGTTGTGATTCCCCCTCAAAATCACCCTTAATGACTCCAGCTAACCCTAACCTAACCTAACCTAATGAATGAAGACCGGTATGTGGTCCATGAATGAAGACCCTCGGCTTTGGCTTAAAAAATAACCTCGGGGTGTTCTGGAAGAAGCTCATAATGTATTTCTCCCTCAAAATCATCCTAAATGACTCCATCTAATCCTAACCTAACCTAACCTAACCTAACCTAATGACCTGCTCGAAAATAACCTCGGGGTGTTCTGGTAAATGCTCTCATTGTGATTCCCCCTCAAAATCACCTTAAATGACTCCAACTAATCCTAACCTAACCTAACCTAACCTAACCTAACCTAATGACCTGTTCAAGAGTGGGCGTCAAATACCCGTACAGAGAAGGGAAATACGCGTACGACGGAACAGAGGCAAACAGAAGAAGCGTGCATGGGAAGGGCAGCGGAATCGGGCTCAAGGAATGTCGACACCAGTTAGGAAAATCAAAGTCACCCCCTTGTCACTCCGTTTTCCTTAATACGTCGGGAAGTTAATACTAATGGGCGAAGGGAAGATGGGAAGAGGATTTGGATGGAGGGGGAAGAAGAGGAAGAGGAGGACGAGGAAGAAGATGCGAAGGAGGAGAAAGCAAAGAGAGAGAGAGAGAGAGAGAGAGAAAGGGGATGGGGGGTAGGGAGAGGTGCATTGCAATATTCTTTGGTGCATATAAAAGAAAGGACGTAAAAGTTAAACACGTATTTTTGTGTGCTGTTCCTTTCCGTCCCTACTGATTTCTTCTTCCTCCTCCTCCTCCTCCTCCTCCTCCTTTCTTTTCTCTGTCTCTCCTTCCCTCCCTCCCTCCCTCCCTCGAGACCCCAAAAGATTAAAGTAAAAGGACAATAAACAACAAACATTTCCCAGGAGACGTTTTAAATTTGCGTCCGTTGTTCTCTTCCGTGTTTCATCTTTCTCACTCATCGTTATCTCCTCCTCCTCTTCCTCCTCCTCCTCTTCCTTGTCTCCCTCCTCACCCTCCTCCTCCTCCTCCTCCTCCTCCGTGTGTTTCTCCTCCTCTGTAATGTCTCGGTCAATATTCGTTTCAGGTTTCCACGTATTGCTAAATTATTATCATACCGTATAATTTTTCGGGTGTTATCGTGGATCTATTCTCTTGTCTAATCTATTGCATGACGTTCCTAATCTTCCACGAGCACACACATACACACACGCACACACGCACACACGCACGCTGTTCCATCACTTTCTCCCATCATGTGCGTCATCACCTTTACCTAAGACCTACTTCACCTGGCGCCTCTTAATCACTTGCCCTCCATAGCTCACCTTAAGCCCTCCCTTAATCAGCCCTCAACGCCCTTACCTGGCCGAGCGGCTCTTCACCTCACCTGTACGCCACAAGGAGGTTATATTAAGCGTCCAGGTGCAGATTCATCCCTTTCACTTTCTCCTTCCTCACGTCAGTTCATCTCTTTCTTTTCCTTTTCTTCCTTTTCCTTCAGCATTATTTCCTTTTCCTTTTTCCATTCCTGTTTCTTTCTCCTTACATTCGTTCGTTCACTTCTTTCCTTTCCTTATCTTCCTCCTCCTCCTCTATTACTTCCTCTTCCTTATTTCCTTCCATGCTGCAACCCCCTTACCTTATGTTTTCTTTTTTCACATTTTTATTCCTCTTTTTCCTTTTCTTCTCTTCCACCTCCTCCTCTTCTTTTTCTCTTCTTCTTCCTTTTTTGCTTCCATGCTGCAGCCCCATTTCCTTTCCTTCTCTTCCTCCTTTTTCTCCTCCTTTTGCTTCCTTTTTTCACATTATGATTCTCTTTTCTTTCCCTTTTCTTCTCTTCCACCTCCTGCTCTTCTTTCTCTCTTCTTCTTCCTTCTTTGCTTCCATGCTGCAGCCCCATTTCCTTTCCTTCTCTTCCTTTTTTTTCTCCTCCATCTCTTCCTCGTCCTTCTTCCCTTACCTGCCCATCTCCTCCTCCTCCTCCTCCGCCTCCTCTCACATATCTTCTCTGGTCACTCACTACCTGTTTTTCTTTCTCCTCCTTCGTTCTTGTTTTCCTCTTCTTCCCCTTCCTCCTAATTATGGTTCTTACGCCTTATTTTACCCCTCCGTCTTTTTATCCCATTCTCTTCATCTCCTTCCTCCTAATTTTGCGTTAACTCATTTTGTTACTGCTCCTCATCGTTGTCCATCTCCTCCTCCTCCTCCTACTCCTCGTCTTGCTCCTCTTACTCACCTTGCCTACCGTTACCTGTGCGGCTCATCAACGCCCCACGCTAATTAATGCCGCCAGGTGCTTTCAGGTGGACGGGGCGGCGGTGTAAAGAGACTCGAGTATCTGCTGCTATCGCGTGCTTTTTCTTTTCATGTTTGGGTTCATCTGGGGGGATTTTTTTTTGTTATTGGTATGTGTGTGTGTGTGTGTGTGTGTGTGTGTGTGTGTGTGTGTGTGTGCGTGCGCGTGTGTTTATGAGCGATTTCACTGGAGATTATACCGGCGTGCTGCAGGCCAAAGAGAATGTTCCTAGATTAAGTGGCTTTTATTTTTGCATCACACAACATTTTTTTTTTTTTGCCTACCCTTGCTCCCCTCGGCTCTCCCTCCCTCACACCCTCCCTCCGGATCTGCCTCCCTCTCCCTCTCTCCCTCTTGACTTCCCTTTTTCTCATGGCCTCCCTCCCTCCATCTCTCCCTTTGGACCTACCTGCCTCTATCTCTCTGGCCTTCTCTCTCCCTCCTGACTTCCCTTCCTCATGGCCTCCCTCTTCTCCCCTCTACTCTGGACCTCTCTCATCCACTCTTTCTCTCTCCTGCCTTCCCTCCCTCCCTCGCTTCCTCCCTCCCTCCCTCTCTTAATAAACGTTGCTGTATAACACGACGACCCTCGAAGCACGGACTGTCGAAGGTCGCCAAGTCGGCTCACACAACCAATATGATACGTGTCCGCGTGGCCGGGCGTGTGACGTGTCCACTCGGCCGCCCAAACAGCGAATTGCAGCCTTGCTTTTACGCTAACATGCAGCAACGTCGGGGAGCGAGCCATGCAAACAACACTAACGCAGCTTCACAAGGCAGGTAGACGGACGCCGCTTGCTGTAGGACCCTCGACAGACCCACGCACAACCAGGTATACCCAAATGCTCCATTCAACCTGTCTCCCCATCTCTCCCAAACGCTCATGTGGCTTGTCCGCGTAGAGGGGCTATTACACTGGGCAAATTTTCCGTGGATCTTCAGTCACACCACGATTTCCGCTGGCGTGGTTCTCATATTTCCGTGGTTTTCTGACGTGTCCACGATCTTCCAAAGCTACGGTAGATTTCACCGAAGGATGACGGTATTACTGCCATTTTTATCTTCCCTCCGCCCTTCGCCTATTCCTTACTCTCTCTCTTGTACCTCCATTCGCCTCCTGTCCTTACATCGAGCCCTCTTTTACCCTTCTCTCCACCCTCTGTCTATGCCTTACCCATCCCTGTACCTCCCTTTGCTTGCCATTTTTATCTTCCCTCCGCCCTTCGCCTATTCCTTACTCTCTCTCATGTGCGACCCCTTGCCTGCCGCCTTTACATCGAGCACACTTTTACCCTTCTCTCCACCCTCTGTCTATTCCTTACCCTTCCCTGTACCTCCCTTTGCTTGCCATTTTTATCTTCCCTCCGCCCTTCGCCTATTCCTTACTCTCTCTCCTGTGCGACCCTTTGCCTGCCGCCCTTACATCGAGCCCATTTTAATTGTCACCGCACGAGCCAGCACCGCCACAACTCGTCAATCAAGGCAACAATCAGCTCCCCTCCCATGCATCACTTACGCCCAGAACAATCACGCGCAATATTCGGCCAGTGATCACGCTCTGCCCCTCGCCTCTCCGTGACAGTCACCTTCATAACCAATAAAGCGATAATCAAGCAATTCTCGCTCACCGTAGAGATGGATAGTCGACGCGTTCACCCACCTTCACTATGCCCAGGTAAAGGTTTCAGGCTCATTACCTTCGCGAATCAATAGCAATTATCAAGTAACGTGCCGGATGATCCCCTTCCCCCTCCCTATCTACCTCCTCCTCCTCGTCCTCCTCCCTTCGTCACCTCACCTCTCGTTCCTTTTCCTCAGAGACATTAGCCTTTTATCAGTTTGCTTCCTGGTTACTCAGTTTTTTGTCTCCGTTTCCGTCACTCTTGGTGTTTTAAGAGATGGCACGTGTCTCTTAAAATTGTACCTCTGACTCGTGTCGTGTATCATAAATTCGTTTTCTCTCGAGTCATGTGAACAGGTATGTCTGGAGTCCTGGCTGGGGGGGATGTACAGGTGTGTGGAGGAGGGTGGAGGGCAGAGCTGCCAAATTATCGTACTCAAAACATCGCATTTATCAGTTCCAGGGCCCAAAACTTTCATACCTACACAGATAACGAAATACCAGTTACAGTTCTCGTTAAAATCATTATTTATTGGTGTATGTTTGCGATAGCTGTGAGTCAGAAACCGGAAAATACGATGTGCTGAGTGGCTGAGTACGATAATGTGGTAACGCTGGTGGAGGGTGGAAAGTTAGGGGAAGCGGAAGCGTGAGAGAAACGTTCCCGCAATTAAGGGAACAGGACGTCAGGACCGAATAGGTGATTGAGGCATGACAGCGAGGATCCACCAACACGCCACTGCTAATTGCGCCAGGTGTTCACTATCAGAAATAACTACACACAGGTACGAAATTAGGGAACTCGCATGCACCGCGGGGAGGGAAAACACTGAGAGGGGAAGGGAAGGGAAGGACGAGATACGCGGAAATGATCGAGAACACACCCAAACACACCTCGACCTCCATTTTTTATTTCTTTTATTTTCTTTTTTAATCAAGGGTATAGTACGAAGAGGAAGTGGGTTAGTGGTGAAGGTGTAGGTGGGGAATAAGAAAGACAGTAGAAGTGGACAGTTGTATGGTGTAGGTTCCTTAGTTCTTCTGGTGTAGTTATTGTCTATCGCAGGTCACCCCCCTCTCGGACCCCCTCAGGCACTGCAACACCACCGTCGTCTCCTGTTTTCTCAGCCTGCTCCGATGCTTCCGTGGTTGTCTTTACCCAGGCGCTGCTCGGGTCCCGGGTATATAAGCGAGGCCACTGGGGCGATACTGCAGCAGGAACAAGGGCCGAGTACATGCTGGGACCGCTGTTTAGTTAAGTCGGGAAAATAATTGTATATGCAGAGGGACCAACCGGACGAATCCTCGACACAGCGCAAACTATTAATTACATCTGAACGTGGGTGTGTTTAGCATTTCGTTGCACTCATTAAACGGGGAATGTGCGCAAATAAATGTCCGCACTATGTTAGCCGCAAGGGAGAATATTGTGCGCTTTGAAAGGTGGGGTGGGGGGAGGGAGTGGCGCTCTGTACTGCATCCCCCCTCCCTCCCCTCTGCCATCCCCCCCCACACACACACACACACAAGCGCAGCACACACACACGGCCGGGAAACAGAGCGAGCATAGCCTACACACCATTTACACATCGCGGGCACGGGGCTGGACATGGCGCGCGCTGATGAAAATGAAAGGATACGTCACAATAGTATTTAGAAGCCCCGCCAGCCCCAGTGCCTCCCTTTGGTCTTCCTCTGCCCCTCTCTCCCTTCCTCACTCTCTCCCTCTTCTCTTCTCCCTGCCTCGAGCACTGTGCCTCTCCTATCTCCTCCCCGAAAACCCTGTGTACTCAAATGCTCCCTTGCCCTCTCCCTCCGCTTCCGTTTAGACCTCTTCCTCCTCCTCCTCCTCTTTCTCCTTGCCCCCGTAGTAAAATCCAAGAGCACTCCCACTTAGTTCCTTTCCCTTTGCTCTCCTCGCCTTACCCAGTGTTCTTTACCTTCTACTTGCGTCCCTTCATGCTCCCTTGCCCTTTACTCCCTTCGCCAGTACTCCAGCCTTCCCTTCCCACTCAGCATGCACTCCTTGTTCCGCGCACACGTTATGCCCTCCTCCCCCGTCCCCCCTTCCCTCCATTACTGCGTGACCTCTGCTCCTCCTCCCCCTCCTCCCCCCATGGTCTTCCTGTTCCCCTCATCCACTCGCGTTCAGACTCCGCAACACCGGCAACACCCACACTCGAATTAGCCCAGTGGACACTCTTTACCTCCACCTCCTCCACCTCCTCCCTGTTCCCATTCCCAAAATACCTTCCATTTCCGGTCATCCCTACAGCTTCTCCATCACCCCCTGTCCTTTCCCTATTCCCCGTCCCCGTCCCGCCCCGCCCAACCTCGGGTCCCACAGCGCCACGCTTCGTTTAATTCCCAGAGCCCGAGATGGAACAAGCATCGATGGCCGCTCGGAGCCACGGCAATCGGATTAATGAAGCTCGTGACCGGCCCTAGTTCGAACCCCAGCCACGCACACACACACACACACACACACACACAGCGGCGGGAGTCAAAAAGGACGCTCCTCAGTATCAGGTAACACAGGTTGGTTGGCCCGCGCAAAGAATTATCGCCTAATTACACATTTTTAAACAAAGCTAATTTACCGGAAAGCAGACTTAACCCGGGATGGCCGCAGGTGGAGGAGCGAGAAGGGCCGCAAGAGGAGAGGCAGGAGAGGAAGAGAGGGAGGGAGAGAGAAGAGGAGGGGAGAGGAAAAAGAGAGGGGAGCACCGCGCAACCTCACCCCATCAACGCCCCTCACCTGGATCCCACGTTTATTGCGCCCAGGTGTTCAATTGGCCCCTGCTGTGAGACTTTTCGAACTGAGGTTTTACTGTGTTCCACCGGGGGGAGGGTGTGAGTGCCAGCAGGGGGGGGGGATGAGGCAGGGGAAGGTGATGTAAAGGGAGGGCGCGGTGGTGGGACGTGAAAGAAGATAAGGCAGGAGTTGAGGGTTAAGGGGGAGGGAGGGGGAGGGGGAGGGGTGGCGTGTGAGCTGAAAAAAACGAGTGGGGGGGAAGAGGAGGGTGTACGTGGGTAGAATGGCTGGGAAAGGGCGTTGGGGAGATCAGAAGAGAGATGAGACGAGGGTGCGCAGCAAGGGAGAGTGAAAAGAACGGGAAGGGAGAGAAACGAGGGAGGGGGGATGACTACCAGGAAGGGAGAGATGAGAAGGGAGACAGCAGGGGAAAGTGAAAATGGGAATAGGTGCCTCGTGGTCATGGTAGGAGGGAAGGGGATGGATAGGGTCACGGTGAGGGGAATAGAGAACGGAAATGTCACCATGCCCAGTGTAATGGTAATGGGCGTGCCGTTCATAAAGTGGCCGGAGCCTTGGAATGAAAGGGAAGGGAAGGGGATGGGGGAAAGGAGGGGTTAGAAAGGAGGGATTAGATGTAGGAAAGGGCAGAGAAGGACGCTGAGAGAATGGAAGGAAACGGAAGGAAAGGAAAGATTAGAGGGAAGAGGAGGAGGTAAGAAAGGGAGAGGTTAGGGGAAGTATATGGAAGAGAAGGAGGAGGAAGGCAAGGGGACAAGGGGAAAGTAAAGGAAAAGAGAACGAGAGAAAAGAAGCGGTTTGGGTAAGGAAAGGGATAAGATGGAAGGGAAGGAAAGGAGAGATAGAGGAAGGAAAGAAAAGTGGAGGGGAGAAAGCCAGCGACGGGAGGAAAGGAGAGAGGCTAGAGAAAAGAAAGGAAGAGGAGGAGGGGAGGAGGAAGGAAGAAAGGGGAAGCAGAGGGGAGACGTTCTTGAAGCAACGTATTGGAGTCACGTTCTTGTGGATCGTCCTGGGGCTCCTGCGACGCTTCTTCAATGCCGACAAGCGCCTTTACGTAAATTGAGACGTCCGTTGTTTTGGTATTGTTTCCCTACGTATTGCTGCCGCCCTTTAAAGTGTTCGGGCTATTCCAGGAGCTGAGGTGCGGTTTGTGATATAAATGTTTCCCACGCTGTATATTTTGTTTCTGTATGGCGGGTTGTTGTTGTTGTTGTTGTTGTTGTTGAGGTTGTTGTTGTTGTAGTTCTTCTTCTTCTTCTTCTTCTTCTTCTTCTTCTTCTTCTTCTTCTTCTTCTTTATCCTCTTTTTTTGGTTGATGTTGTTGTTTCCCTCCCTTTCCTTACCTCCCTTCATGCTCCCTTCCTCTTACTCCCTTTGCCTGCACCCTTCCCTTCCCTTTCAACATTCTCCCTCCCTCTCTTCTGCCCCCACGTTATATCTTTCTCTCCCCTTTCTCCCCCTTCCTTGCGTCCCTTCATTCACCCTCCCTCTTACTCCCTTTTCCAGTATTCCCTCCTTCCCTCTGTTCCACCCCTACGTTGTCTCTCTCTCCCTCTCTCTCTCTCTCCCTACCTCTTCCCTTTAATCCCTTTTCTCTCTCTCATATCTTTGCACTCTAAAAATGTATATACTCCTAATGAACTCCAAAGTTGTGTCCTCGTCATTTTGGTCTACCTGGAAACAGTAATTAGCACGATAAGCCGATCTAGATATCCGTTTACATTAAAAAAGATAAAGAGCTTAATGAGCCTTTTCCCGAGAACAGAGGCTTGGGCCGCGGTAATTTTAATGTTTCGTGTCTATTCCGTAAGCTTTCACCATGGTAATTATCTTTGGGATCTTTATTTTCCGTCAAATTGTTTCACGTTTAGTTTATTTTTTTTCGGGTGCAAATATTTATCTCCTTCCTACTCCTTTTCCTACACCTCCTAGTCCTCCTCTTTTGCATTCGCCTCCTCTACTCTTTCCTCTGTTTCCTCTCTTTTCGATTGCCTGTTCTTCACTTAGCCCTCCTTTACATCGTTAATGGAAAGGAAAACCAACAAAGCAAATGGTAGAAGAGAAATACTTGTGTGTGTGCGTGTGTGGGTGTATCTTAGCATCAAACCTTAACCGTTCCTTTGCCCACTCTCCTTCCACCATCCCATACTCCTTAATCCCAGTCCCTTCCTATCACTTCTCTCCCTTTCCTTCCACTCATCATTCCTTCCTGCTAATCCCTTCACTTTACCGTCCCACCACCACCACCACCACTACGACCTTCACAACATCACCCTCGCTTCCTCCAAAAACCTAAGAAGCCATAAAGAATGACGCAAACACACGGTTCATCTTCCCCGTGAAAGTTAGGCAGCGGAGGAAAAAGTAGAGGAAAAGGTACTATGTGAGAAAGAACTTGACTCCTCTTTCCTCTTTCCCTCCTTTCCTTCTTTCACTCTCTCCGTCCTCTTCCTTCCTTCCTTCCTTTTTCTCTGTTTTTCTCTCCTTTCCAAACACTCCTTTCTCTGTCCCTCTCCATTCTCATCATTCCTTTTCCTTTCTTCTTCCTTTTCTGTCTTTCTCTCCTTTCCAAACCCTTCTTTCTCTGTTCCTCTCCGTTCTCCTCCTCCTGCTGCCTTCCTTCCTCCTCTGTTTACTCTCCTTCCCAAACTCTCCTCTCTCTGTCCCTCCCCATTCTCCTTCCTTCACCCTTTTCTGTCTTCCTCTCCTTTCCAAACCCTTCTTTCTCTGTCCCTTCCCGTTCTCCTCCTCCTACTTCCTTCCTTCCTCCTCTGTCTACTCTCCTCTCTCTGTCCCTCCCCGTTCTCCTCCCTTTCTCTTCCCTCCTTCCTCCTTCTGTCTTCCTCTCCTTCCCAAGCTCTTTCCAGCCCTCCGCCGCCACTTCAGGCTTTCACGTTTATCTCGTTTAGTTCATAATTAGATGATATGACACACACTTTGTTAATATTTCGCGTAAAAAAGTGAGTGGACTTGTTTATACGAGTTGCCGCTTGCATGAGGGTGGTGGTAACAGTAGTGGTGGTGGTAATTATAATGTTTGTTTGTTACGGTATTTTTAATCTAGTTTATGGCACATTAGCTGGCTTGGTGATGGTGGTGGTGGTGGTGGTGGTGGTGGTGTTATTACTGTTGTTGTTTGTTGTTGTTTTCAGTGTTGGTGGTGATGGTGGTGGTGATTGTGTCGTTGCTGCCCTTACTACCTCATTTTTCAAGGTGAAGAATGATTAATTACGGTCGTTCGTGACACCTGGCGTACATACACCTGTTTTTTTTTTCGCCAGTGTAATTAAGGGAGTTCCGAGAAGGGGACGAATATTGCCTTCCTCAGCGACCGTAACAGCGACTAACAAAAAATAAAAATGAAGTAATGCAATCGTCGACTCCTAAACGAATGGAAAAGGAAACTGAACACGCCACTCAGCCTTGAATGAGTCCAACAGGTAAAAGAAAGTCACGTAAATCAGTTCGTTAAGTTACTCTGTATATTTTTTCGGTGTATAAAGCACGAACAAAAATATATATCGTTCGCCTCAGAATGTTAACTTACAATACCGTTTAAAAGTGCTTGCTCGTTTTGTGACTTATGTTGCTTTTTGAAAATACATATTCTCTCCAGCTGCATTTTCTTTCCTCTTTACCTAAGGAGAGAGAGAGAGAGAGAGAGAGAGAGAGAGAGAGAGAGAGAGAGAGAGAGAGAGAGAGAGAGAGAGAGAGAGAGAGAGAGAGAGAGAGAGAGAGAGAGAGAGAGACAGAGACAGACAGACAGACAGACAGACACAGATAGACAGACAGACACAGATAGACAGACAGACACAGACAGACAGACAGACAGACAGACAGACAGACACAGATAGACAGACAGACACAGATAGACAGACAGACACAGATAGACAGACAGACAGACAGACAGACAGACAGACAGACAGACAGACACAGATAGACAGACAGACACAGATAGACAGACACAGACACAGACAGACAGACAGACAGACAGACAGAGAGAGTTTGTGCAGCTTCATATATCTGAAAATCTAACGAATTGAAAAGTGCTCTCGGTTGCGACTTATTTCCTATCATCAAATTCCACGTACCTGAATGTCACCTGCCAATAACCTGCGCCTTCACGGCAGCCAACAACTTAAACGCTTTGGCCTCAGTCAGTTCCTCAAGTCAATCAGCGGTTCTATCAGCCAGTCAGTCAATAAATGTCACTCTGGCCTCAAGATAACCACGCTTGTAATCTTCTTAAAATCCTTTCGCGGAAGTGATTATACCATATTACACACACACACACACACACACACACACACACACACACACACACACACACACACACACACACACACACTGGATGGAGGCTGGATAAATATAGAGGAAAGACTGAATAAATGTAGATATGGAGACGGAACTATTAGAGCTGAGTTCGGGCCTGGTAGACTACAAATAGGTAAATACAAACAGGTAAATACACACACACACACACACACACACACACACACACACACACACACACACACACACACACACACACACACACACACTCCACTGAACTTTTGAGCGAGGTCTGACGCACGAACAGAAATGGCAGCTTACGTATATATAGGCAGCGGAGGGAGTGGCGAGTGGTCTTGAAACAACGGCCCAAAGGTGCAAGTCACTTACACGGGACAAGGGGAAAGAGATCCATATTCTCAAACATATCGGAGTTTGCACACCCACACTTGATAAGGCTTTCCTAGAGGTTGTGTGGGTATTTCCATGGGTAGTTTTATGAGCCTAGTAATAGTTTGACAAGGCTTCGTCACCATGAATGCGATAAACACTTACGAGAACACGATTTATATTCTTTGTGGCCTTGGAAAATATTTATTGTTAGGGCCGAAAGCGTCTGAAAATAAAAACCAGAGTGTTAAGAGTGTCTTCAAGTGACAGGGTCCCTCTCAACGTGTGACTCAAGTGGAAACGAGTAATATATAGACGTTCACTCTCAGAAATCCTTAACCCCAAAAGCGTCTGAAAATAAAAACCAGAGTGTTAAGAGTGTATTCAAGTGACAGTGTCCCTCTCAACGTGTGACTCAAGTGGAAACGAGTAAAATATAGACGTTCAATCTCGGAAATCTTTAGTATATTCTATTTCGTGCAGTATTCCTTGTACAGAGTGGTTGGCTAACAGCTACTTACTCCACTGGGGACCGCGAATGATACCGTGACATGATACAAAACGGGTCTGATAAAATTGTCACACACACGCACTCCAGCCATGACATTCCTTACGACGTGACTTCAGGTGAAAGCGACTCGACATCACCCTGGGAATGTTCTTGCCGCAGTAACAATTAGAGGCAATAACTCGGTAAAACGTCTACCTACATAAATACATATATACATACTAGACAGATACACGCGATCAGTAACGCGACGCAGTATCATACGAAAAATGTCCTTTCTGACCTTTAAAAAGAGGGCATTATTCAGAAAACGCCACTCCCGCCCACCAGGAAACATGAAAGGTCTCGGCTCTTGATAATTCCATATTAATCACCGCGCGGGGAGGCCAAGGGGAGGCGGCGGTACGAGGGAAGGGCGCGCCGAGGAGTGTTACAGATGAATTAATAGATGGATTAATGGATGAAACACACACACACACACACACACACACATAGACACACACACTCACACACACACACACTGGGTAACAAATTGGTACCCCTGACCATAATATTACTGCATATCCCTGGAATCAAAGGACACATTCACACACACACAAAAAAATAATACGCTTTGACAACACATGACTCCAGCAGCGTTTTTATTTTATTTTATTCTTTATCATCATTGTTTTCCTCGTCCCTTCTTTGCTTCCTTTATTTTTATTCATCACATTATTGTTATATATTTTTTTTTTATTAACATAATTGATATTGTTATTATTGTTATTTTAAGTATTGTTGTTTTGTTCATGTTACTAGTTGCATCAGTAGTTAGCAACAGCCGTAGTAGTAAAAGTAAAAGTAGTAGTAGTAGTAGTAATAGTAGTAGTAGTAGTAGTAGAAACAGAAGCAGGGTTAAAATAGTAAAATTAGAAGCATCAGAGGCAATAAATAGATAACAAATTTGTATTTATATGTTTTCTGTTGAACTTGACATTGAGTATAAAAGCAAAATGTCACTCTCACTTCTCTTCGTGTTAATTAATATGTTTTCATTAATTCACAAATAAAGATCAAATTTAATATCCCTTGCCACCTGAGGGAGACACACGGCGGCGGATCATGAAAAGAGGCAACTTGTAACATTTAAACTTTATAAATTATGTAAATGAATTTCTTTACTCTTATCTGTCTCTTTTCTCACGTGTTTAAGAGTCATTCTGGACAGCTTTTATCTTTTTCTACATGTCTCCGTCCTCATGTCTTCTCTGTCTGTTTTATTTATCATTTTCTGTTCAAGTTTTTTACCGTCTAAGCAGCGTTGCCAAATTATCGTACTCATCCCATTGTATATTCGTAGTTTCTCACCAACAACTACAGCAAAAAAGCACATAGAAACATCGATAAATAGGAGTTTTAACGCTAACTTCAATTTTCCATCGTCATATTTTTAGGTACGAGAGTTTGAGGCTTAAAAAGGATGAATGCAATGTGGTGAATACGATAATCTGGCAAAGCTGCGTCTAGCTTTCTTTCTATATTAGCGTCTGTTTTTCCCTGTCTTATATAGTTTCTCCGTGTCTTTATACCCTTCTGTTTTGTCTGTATATGGGCGTTTCTGTTCCCCTGCCTGTCTTGTCTGTACTCTTCAATGTTTGTCTGTTGCAGTTTCTAACCGTCTAAATTTTCTTGACTGTCCGTTCTGCCTGTCATATGTCGCTGTCTCTTTTCATCTGCCTGTTTTTTTCTCAATATGGGCGTCTGCGTTCTTCTGCCTGTCTTGTCTGTTTTTTTCTGATATTTTGTTTTTAATGTTTCTGAGCGTCTAACTTTTTTTTCTGAACTGGTATCTTTTCTGCTTGTCATATGTGGTTCAGTCTGTCTTTCTACCCGTCTCTTTCTAAATATATGAGCGTCTCTGTAGTCACTCTCTGTTCTCCTGTCAGTCTCGTCTGTTTTTCTATCTATGTCTGTCTTCCTCGAGTGAGTAAGCCGAGGATCATACAAAACAATAAGCGGGTGTTTGCCTCCTCCACTATATAGCCCACACACACAATGACCTGCGTTCTCTCTCCCCTCAAATGGCGAGCATGGACTACTGAGTGAAAGTGAAAGTCATCAAGCGAACTCAATGGACATTAGCGACTTATATGTTACTTGACTTAAAACCTTACCACCACTCACCACCACCTACCACCACTACCACTAATACCACTAACATTATCACCACCACCACCAAACGCGACCACCAATAACAGCACTACCACCATTTCCACCTGTGTCATTACCACCACGACCAACGCCAGTACCACCAACACCACCACTTCCGTCACGTTACCACCTCCATAAGCCCGCTGCATTAGGCTCTGGCAACGCTTTCAAGACATACACCGCCCATGTGTATATACTTTTCCTAGGCGTATAATTTAAAAAGTGCGTCTTATATTACAGAGCTTAGGGTCGGAGAGTGGAAAGCAAGTGTTTGTTGATTGCCTCTAACGTAGGAAAATGCTAAGACGGCGTGTGTGTGTGTGTGTGTGTGTGTGTGTGTGTGTGTGTGTGTGTGTGTGTGTGTGTGTGTGTGTGTGTGTGTGTGTGTGTGTGTGTGTGTGTGTGTGTGTGTGTGTGTGTGTGTGTGTGTGTGTGTGTGTGTGTGTGTGTGTGTGTGTAACGGAACACACACACACACACACACACACACACACACACACACACACACACACACAGAGCGGTCAACACACATAATAAAGCCTCATCTCATGTGTTATGCAGAGTGACCTTCTCTCTCACCCTCACCTCCCCCTTCCCCTCTCCCTCCCCTCCCCTCCCTCCCTCCTTCCCTGACTACTCACACACACACACACACACACACACACACACACACACACACACACACACACACACACACACACACACGCACACACGCACACACTTTCACATAAGCCTCCTCCGTGATGTTTTCTTATTCTTCTTTCTCTTTCCGTGATGCTTCGTAAAGTAGGACCAAAATTTTGTAGATAATTATACGAGGAATTATTTTAGTATGGAATATAATATGTAATACGTCTAATGTTCGTTTCCATTTAATTCGCTCCTTGGAATGTTTAATTACTGTTGCCTGTTCATTAATTTTTACCATAAACTTGTTTTAATTATGGCATGGCAGGTAGGATAATGCTCCTCGGCTTAATCACCTCATCTCTCGAAGTGGCAACAAAAAATACCTGTTGCTATGTTTGTGTTTGAAATTAACTTCCTTTTCACATTAAATCCCAAAAAAAGACGTGTTTGCCTTTTCGTAACTCTTTCCTCTTGAGATATTCCTCGGCGCAAGAGGCTGCGGTGAGGCCTTTGTTCGCGGTCAGGGAATTTTTCCTTTGATACAAGAGCAAGTGGGGTGCGAGGGGGGCAGGACAGGGGCAGGGGCAGGGGCAGGGGCAGGAACAATGGTGGTGGTGGCGGAAACCTGCTCTGCCCCGCCCCACCCCGGTGCCCGCGAACAATATTCTGATTGACAGCCCTTCAGGTTTTTGGGTTCCGTGTCGTCCAAAGGCTGCCTCGTATGCAATATTTCAATCTTTACCTCGCACTCTCATACCCACACATGCCCACACACACACACACACACACACACACACACACACACACATGCACGCACGCACACACACGCACACAAAACCAGCCAGTACCGAATCGTTCCTCGCAATCGGACTGTTATTTTCTTCGATTATTCCTGCGGCAAAGCATTTCACGGGATATGTTTGCTGGGCGTGTAATTAGAGGAGGTTTCCCTCAAGATAATCGCCAAATCCGAAAATTGCTCGCCGAATGTTGCACTGCGAGGCAACAAAACGACAATGTTACAGTTCCATGTAACGTGTAGTGCCGGGGAAAAAAAAGACCTCCAGGCTAACTTACCTGAGAGCTGCATGACGGCCAGCAGGACACAAATGAAGGCCAGCGGGCGGCTGACCTTCACAGTCATCAACGAAGTGATCCAGCTTCCTCCCGCCCTTTGCAGGCCCTCTGCACCGCCTCCCCCGGGCCCTGCTCCTCCCGCCTTGAGCCTGCCCATCACGCTGAAACACCTCAAAACGCAGAATCCTGAGGAAACTTTTGGGGGCAGTGGATGTGGCGCTTCAGGCCATCGTCCTTGGCCACTGCGGTGTTGTGACACTGGGCCGGGCTGCGGCGGGCGGGCCGGGCATCACCTAGTCACGGGGCGGCGCTGGGGCTCTCACAGGTCCTAGCAGACTGTCACCCCGCGCGCCATGCCCAGGGAGGATCACGCAGCACTGCCTGGCTGTTGCTGCCTCAGGCTTGTCATTTCAGTAACAATAACTACTTGACTTTACACTCGGACAGTCACGGCGCTGCTGCTGCGCACTCTAGGTATTGTAGCGCGTCAAAAATATTTCGTTCGTCTTGATTGTTCTTTTCAGTGTTAGCATAACAATATACGGTAATGTATTACGAGGGTCGGCAAACCCGACAACGCCCAGTCCCGCGAGTGACGCGCCGCACTCCGCGAGTAACTTTGGGTTGCCTCCCGCGCGCTGATCACGAGCGAGGGGAGAGGAGAGCCTCACTGTGCCTCAGGCGAGCAACTGGCATACGTCCACCCTCGGCGGCAGCTCCATCGGCACTGAGATCCGAGTCGCTTCAGTGCTGCTGCTGGCACTCTTGACACTCCCTGCCCACCCAGTGCCTCCCTCCCGTCCCTCCCCCCCTGCACTCCCGCACTGACTCACCTCTCCCATGGCCACCCCCACCTACCCTCCATTTATTTCCTCTCCTCACGGCCCATTCTTTCTGTATCACCCTCACAACACCCTACGCTCGCCGCCACACGTCTCGCCCTCCGCCCCTTCCTCATACCTCCACTCCACTTTTTTTAAGGTCGAGAACCGTGCCAAGTTAGTATATCACACGTGTGTGTGTGTGTGTGTGTGTGTGTGTGTGTGTGTGTGTGTGTGTGTGTGTGTGTGTATGCGCGTCTGTGTGTGTGTTTGCCTAAACCCCACTGTGTATGTTGACCCGCGTGAGTTATTTCTCTGCACACGTCGGTTCGATTTTTCTAAATTTGCCAAACATAAACAAAGGAAATGATAATATAAAAAATAACAAAAATATTCATAGCAATAATAAAGATAATAGTAGTGAAAACTGTAATGATAAAAGTGATAATAACAATAACGATAATAATAATAATAATAATAATAATAATAATAATAATAATAATAATAATAATAATAATAATAATAATAATAATAATAATAATAATAATAATAATAGGAAAATAATAGCAGCAATAAAAACAAAAACGAAAACGAAAAGAAGAATCGCCGGTGCGCCTCCTCCCCGCCAACACAGACGAGAAGATGAACAGACAAGAAAAGAAACAACTAAGACGGGAGAGTTTTAACGAGCAATCACCAGCTGACTCACCGCGCGGCGTGTTTACCTCCTCTACCGTCATTCGAGCGGCCGTTTACAATGTTCGCTATAAAGAGCTGTTTACGGGCCTCCCTCCATCTGCCGTGCTTGTACTGCGCGCGGCTGGGAAGGGAAGAGGGAAGGAAGGCTGAGTGGTGAGGCGAGGAGGAGAGTATGTAGGAGGATGACTGAGGAATGAAGAAGGAAAACAGGAGGAAGCGGAGGAGAGAGGTAACAACATAAATTTGGGAAGTAGGGCAAAGGAATAATAGAGAAAGGAAGGAAGGTGAGGAACGAATGATGAATGCCGAACACAGGGAATGAAAAATGAAGAAATACAAGAATTAAGAACGAATCAATGAACACTGTCAAGAACGAAGAAATGAGAGAAGGAAATGGGAGAAATTGAAGAAGAAAAGTTGACGACGTGAAAGAGAAAGAATGACGATTGAAGGAAATAACGCAGAATAAAAAAAGGAAAGCAGGAAGAATCTAAAAGAAGAAATTGGACAAAGGAATGAAGAAGGAGACAAAATGGAAGGAGAAGAAAGAGGAAAACTACAAAGAATACAAATAGTAAAACGAAAACAAGAGATACGACAAAGAAATAAAATAGAAGAAGAAAAGGAAACCGTGAAAGAAGGAGAGCAAAATATCGAGAGGAATAACCTTAAGCAGAAGGAAGGAAGGAAGAGACAAAAGCAGAAGCAGGAAAAAGACGAAAAAGAAGACGAAATAAGAATCTAAGGGAGGAAATAACAGCAGAGAGTAGAGAAAAAAAAGGAGGATGGTGAATGGAGGAACTAAAATGAAATAAACGCGGAAGGAGGAGAAAGACGACGAAATAAAAACCTTAAGGAGGAAGAAGAAAAGCAGAGAGAAGAAAAAACTCATGAAGGGAAGACGGAGGGAGGGAGGGAGGGAGGGAGGTAAGAAGTGAGTTGGGTGCGAAGTGGAGGGAAGGGGGAGAGGGAGAGACAGAAAAATGCAGAGAGCGAGGCGGGGGTCGAGATGAGGAGTGAGGGAGGTTCAGGAGGGGGCGGGAGACGCATAGAAAGAGTGGGGACAAACAGCCCTTCCACAGAATACGTGATGAGGTGCGCGCAGGATGGGGCTGCTCGTGAAAAGGAGTGAGGGAGGGCTTGAAAATGAGACGCTCGGACCGACAGATAGATAGAAAGACAGTAGTAAAAAAAGACAGACTAAACAGACAGGCAGGTACTGAGAAAGGGAGAAAACGGCTAGACAATAAGACACTTAGACACTCAGACAGACAGATAGATAAATTGATAGATAGACAGATAGAGAGAGGTAAGTTAGCAAAGACGGGCAGAAACAAAACAGACAAACAGATACTAGGAAAGAGAGACAGTAGCTAGAAAATGAGACAATAGGATAGTTACTTAGGTAGACAGGTAGACAGATAGATAAAAATAGATAATCAAGCAAACACGAACAACCAAACACATCAAACAGACTGGAGAGAGAGAGAGAGAGAGAGAGAGAGAGAGAGAGAGAGAGAGAGAGAGAGAGAGAGAGAGAGAGAGAGAGAGAGAGAGAGAGAGAGAGAGAGAGAGAGAGAGAGAGAGAGAGAGAGAGAGAAAAAGGCTGATCCAGTTGTCTTGCACAGTCGTGACAAACATCGGCTTCAAGGTCTGCGAATTGGTGGGGCGAACGGCGAGTAAACAAAATAAAGAAAAAATAAATATAAAAAAAACGTTTCCATGCTGTTAGTGACCTTCGCACGAGAAATCAGAATGCCACAGTCTCCCGTCACTCCATCTCCTACTACTTTCCTTCTCATCCTTATCCTGTCATCTTCCACCGTCTCATACCCTCACTAGTGCCTTATATTCTTCATTGTTCTACATCCCACACCCATCCATGCCAAAGAGCTCTTTATAACCTCGTCTACTCGCTTGAATATAATAGTGAAGTACTTTTTCAACATATCATAGCTTTCAGGAGCGTTTGTCCACCTTGCACGATCTACATATTTACTGTTTTCATCCTAATCACGCCTTCTTCACTTACCTGTGTAGATGCCAGTTTTTTTTTTTTAAGGAAATTTGTCGTGTTCTGTGTGTCGTTTGTTGGTGGTGTCTACGTGTGTGTGTGTGTGTGTGTGTGTGTGTGTGTGTGTGTGTGTGTGTGTGTGTGTGTGTGTGTGTGTGTGTGTGTGTGTGTGTGTGTGTGTGTGTGTGTTCTTTGTTTTCCTGCCATCTGTATTTTTCTGCACCTGTTTTTCCTCGGTCCCATTTTACCTTTGTTCAACACAACACACACACACACACACACACACACACACACACACACACACACACACACACACACACACACACACACACACACACACACACACACACACACACACACACACACACACACACACACACACACACACACACACACACACACACATCCCAGAAATACGCCCATGTCCTGTTCTATGCCTTGAAACACCGAGCTCACGGCACCATGTCCTAATCCCTTCGTCCTCCCTCTCTTCCTGATTCTCGCCCTCCTCTTCCTTCTCTTCCTTCTCCTCATCCTCTTCGTTCTTCTCCTTCTCGATGTTCTAACCTTAAGTATTCCTAAACGATGAAAAAATATAGACAATCCTCGACTTTTTATGTATTGTAGAAGCTAGTTTTAGAAGTGGAGTGCACGTGCCTTCTGTTTTCTAAGCGTACAGTTAATGCAGTTTTCATAACATAAGCGCAGAATAGGAAGGAATACAAAGGCCACAGCAACACAGCATTCCTTAAAGACGACTGACTGGTCTTACTCAACTCACTGACGGGGCAAAGACCTTATTCCCAGCTTCAAGGACATAAGAGTCAGGCGGTGAAGAGTGGCCTAGTTTGGAAGGAGAGTTGGATCCTATTTAAGTTTGGTTGTTTACACATGGACGGCTTTGAAATCAAGGCTGGCAGTCCTGGAACACTTTATCGCACCGGCCACAAGTGTTCAGGCTTTTCCCAGCAGTTTCCACGTAAAGCCTCCCCCGTAACTTCTTCCACTTCCGTTCACCTGCGCATGGAGATGAGATTTTTCACTCCCGACAACTTATGTGACGCTGTCGGTACTTTCCCTCCCGCCGTTTCTCTTTTTTTTTTCTTTTCCTTTCTCCGCCTCCTTTTGTGGACTTCGAGCGTCAGCAAGTTCCTCGATTCACTTCGCCGGGCGTGTGAAGGTCATTTCTCGTCTCAAGGCTTCATTTCCACGCCCTTATTCACGCGCCCTTCGAGAAAACTAGTAGACGTCAGCTGCTCGGCCACTCTCGCCCACACACTCAGACACACACGCACGCTCTCACACTCAGCGCTTCTCTACTTGTGAGGGAAAGGTATTTTTGCTACATCAGAAATCTTTATGAGGGAAGAAAATAAGTTTAGTTGCTCGGTCTCTCACTCTCACACACTCAAACACACACATGTTCTCACGCTCAGCGACTTTCTATCTGTAAAGGAAGATCACTATTCGTACATAAAAAAAAATCTTGAGCATGAGAAAGTGAAGCTTAGTTGCCTTAATTACGCGCAGTTTCCCCGCCGAACTTATGTTTTTCAACTCGAGGAAAACCTGGCACGAACTTGTAACTGTTGTAATTAATGATAGGTAGTATATTGCATCAATCAGTAATTACAAAGTGAACGTTTCTGATGCACCACATAATTAGTTCCTGACACCGTGAAACCGAGGAAATCTACGGTCTCGGCACGACGCGTTTGAATTATTACAATGAGTATTCTAAGCCAGATATCACTTGGCGTCTGTTCCCCTTAACCACTCAGCTAGGATAAAGTAAAGGCGTGTAATTGAAATGTTCCCGGCTGGAGAGCATGATAAGCTAAGAGATTACAAAGTGAAGTAAATAGTGATTAAAGATTGTCAACTTCATATAACTTCAAAGATGGAGGAAGAGGAGAGAAGAGAGTGGAAAAATGTAATCAGGCAGTGGACACACGTGCAGGGACGAAGGCATAAACGAAGCTGCCTGATGAGCTCCTTTTTGGGGACAGCGCGACGCAGATTCAATGACAGCGCGGCGACTTAATTATGCCTGTTTTTGCCTTGGAGTTCGATGACGAGATATTGTTTGGGGCGAAACCTTGTGTACCTCCCCATGTTTTTCTCCTCCTTCCACCAGTTAAAAAGAAGACTACCGATCCCACCCCGAACAGAGGCTTGTAAGTCGACAACAACAAGAGGTCCTTTACAAATAGACTCTAATTCTTGCAACTACGGTACGCTATCCTGATATCAGCGAAGAACGGCAAGTCTCGAGCAATAATATAGAGTTTTTAATGAAGGTTGAGCTGTAAAAAGTTAAACAATGGAAGGTATTGAAGGGCTATACATGGTCACTCCCACACGTCAGGGCACGCCGTTGTGTAGCTGTGAAAAATAGCACTGAGATATTTTGGGTGAATACAGTGATTTAAACTTTGTCGATTATATTTGTTCCCCTCCCGCTCACTCCTCCGTTTTCTCTTCACCTCCCTCCTTTGTCCCTTCTTTCCACCCCACTCTTCACCCACACTCCTCGCGTCATCCGTCCTCGTCTCTCTGTCCGTATGCCCACCTCTCCGGGTTTTTTCCCCTCCCCTTCCTCCTCGTTCTACCGCCACTTAAATATCTGTCACCAAGCTCTTCAAAATCAGTTTCACCCTCCCTTTTCTTGCCTCACTCACCCCCTCCCATTCTAACGATGCTCACCTGACACGTCTCACCTCATCACACCTCACATCACCTCACCTCACCTCATTTCACGTCTCTCATCAAGTGTTGTAGCTACGTAGCCACCTAACGAAACGTAGAGCTTTTCATATGGAATTCTGAAAAACAAAAATGCAATCAAATTATTCCTATAGATTAAGGGTTTCCCGCCGCCAAGAGCCCCTCATATGGAAACCCTGCATGCCTACGTAGCTGCCTTCTTCTTGCTCACCAGGGGCTCCTCACTCATTCAAACTAAACAAATTGCTACTGACGGTCGTTAACACCCGAACGTGATATGCATCGTTTAATATTTATTTTGTTCGATCGATCCCCTGGCGGAGTGGAGGCGGATGGGCGGTCTCCCTCACAGCCGCGCCGCCGTCCATGCAACAGAGACCGGGCCCCGGGGGAAGCACGAGGTTATGGTTGGTATTGTCAGATGCTCCCGCCCCTCACACCAACTATTTCCAAAGGCCAAAAAGGAGGTTAATCGAGTTCTAATGAGTGTTCTTCCAACGAAAGACTAGTAAATTACGTGTTCTTGGGCGCCGAAATGTTTAAGAATATGGCCCTATGTCCCGAGGGTTGGCATCCTAAGGGTGCTAACCCATTTTTTTTATGGAACGATATCTATCTTTATCTATCTATCTATATCTATATAAAGTTATAGATGAATATAGATATAAATAGATAGATAGATATAGATACACACACACACACACACACACACACACACACACAGAAGTAGGAAGATGAACGAAAATGGAAAAAAGAACAAAAAAAAAAGTTGAAAGAAATAAAAATATGCAGAAAGGAAGGGAGGAGGCGAGGAATGAAGAAATAATGCTGAAGTGTTCTAAATCTGTCACGAGCTGCCCTAAATAAAACTTCTGTCCTGGTTGAGAAGCTAAAATATGCCCGGATCTTGTCACTAAAATCTGATCTTTCATCTCCCCCGCCATTCACC